>NW_027202604.1:14560785-14708285 GCF_024711535.1 Dipodomys merriami | reverse complement strand
GAAAGTCCGAGAAACTGTTATCTCCAATAAACCACCAGAAAACTAGAAGTGGCACTGTGGCTCAAGTGGTAGAGTGCTAGCCTTGAGCCAAAAAGCTCAGGGACAGTGCCCTGACTGAAAAAAAAAAAAAACCAAAAGGTTTTGGGAAAATGAGAGACTCATTGCAAACAAATAAAGCAAACACCAGTAAAACAGGAGATCCATAGCCTACAGCAATTATAAAATTAAATGAAATATACTAAGACCTAAGTGTAGAACATAAAAGTCAAAACTTTTAGAAGAAAACATAAGATAAGACCTTACGGCCATTGATTGCACAAAAGATTTCTTAGCTATGACAATTAAAACATAACACACAGGAAATCAAGCTGAGAATTTGGACTTGATCATAATTTAACAATGGTATCATTTGAAAGAATCTATAAAGGTAACAAGAAGACAAATAATCAAAAATGGAATAAAATCTGTGCAAAGCAAATATCTGGTAATGCATTGTGTAACAAATGCATTTGTAATAACGAAGTGAGCACTTCCTTCTGATTTGAACAGAAATGTCACAAACAAACAAGAAAACCCATGAAAAGATGCAGATCAAAACCACAGTGATATACCACTGTGCCCTTTTCATTCTAATTCTGCAAATGCCCATATGAATGTCCATCAAACACCCTTTCTACTTTACAATTAAAATATTCAGTGCTAGTTCCATGCTGGCTCCCAGCCTTCCTTCCACCAACCCCAATATTTGACTTGTTTATTGTGGGAGCTATTTCCCTTCTTCCTACTGCCAGCCAGAGCACTTGTTCTCAAACTCTTCCAGTTCAAGGACCAATTGAGGATTGTTAAATTTTCTGTGAGGTCACCTGTCTGGAATTGCTAACATTAAAAATAAAATCTGCCATATCAAATGTGGCTCTAAGTGTGAAGAAGCTAGAAACCTCATATTCTTCAGGTAGAAAGGCTAAATGATACAACTACTCTGCAAAGCCTTTGGAAATTTCCTGCAAAGTGAAATAGGCAAATGATTTCATCATTTTGTACCTAGGTATTTACTCAAGGGCCACTGAAGCCTATTTAGTCAATAATAGGAATGTTCAGAGCAGTTTTATTTACAGCAGCCCTAAACTGGAATAACTGACTGGCTGTTAACAGGTGATAAATAAAGGGGTGAGATGAAGTTTTCTACTGTATAGAAAACTGACTTCCCTGCCTGGGCTGGCTTTAAACCACGATCCTCAGATCTCAGCCTTCTGAGTAGCTAGGATTACAGGAGTGAGCCACCAGCACCTGGCTTTCTTCTAGGGTATTTTAGAGTCTTTGGAAGATAGTTGTGGTTTTCTTTTGAAAGGTACTAGTGGCACTGTTAGTAAAAGGAAATGAACTGTTAACACATGGTACAACTCAGATGAAGCTAACCATAATTATTCTGAGAGGAAGAAGACAGGTACAAAATGATGTTCATTTATCTAAGGAAATTCTAGGAAGTTCAGCTTAAAGTACAGTGTCGAAAAGCAAATCAGTGATGAAACGGAGGCTGGGTCTAGGGAGCAGGAGAAACAGGAAGGTAAGATAATAAAAGCCCATTGGGAAACTGGGTATGCTGGTCTGCTCACATCTTGACTGTGGTAATGGTTTAGTTGTTATTTGCATATGTCAAAACCTACTGATTTTACACTTTAAAAAGCGTGCAATTTATTGTATGACAATTATGCTCAATAAAACTATTGAAAATAATATTTAATAAAATTATTTAATAACGAATGTGCTATAGACACTCATTCCTAAGACTAAATGTATGGCTATACTGAAGACTGAGTGGAAAAAAAATGATCAACTTCATTGATCATCTGAAAGACAAGTCTTTCAGATTACAAGGTTTATTACCTTACAACATAGTTAAAATAAAAATAAATAAATAAATATACCACAGCTTAATGGAGATGTAAAATCTAAATTACCAGTGGGGAAGAAAGTTATTCAGCTATCCACAAAAAGCAATTTATTATTATCTTCCAAAAACTGATATGTTTTCAAACTCTAGGACCTGGCCATTCATTCGTACACAGATAGCCAATAGAAAGGCATAAATACTTTCATAACAAAACTATATACAAAGTGTTTAAAAAAGGGATATAGTTGACCCATTGCAACAATGAGATGTACAAGACATTATGTTGAAAAACAAACTTTACAATTTAGGCGGGGGAGGGGGTGCAGGAAGGGGGAGTGTAGTCTAGGAGGTGGAAGGGAAGGGATGGTAGGGGAAAAACAAAGGAGGAGGCTACAATGCTTGATAAGAAATGTGCTCATTATCTTGCCCATGTAATTGTAACCCCTCTGTACAGTATTTTCACAATAAAAAAACTTACTAAAAACAAAGAATATATACAAAAATAATCATAACACTCATAATCATAACTGCCCCAAACAGAAAGCTACCCAAACACTCATCAATAGAATAAATACATAAAATGTTATAGTCAGACAAAAGAATACTGTGAATGAGCAATGAGAATGAATGAACCCCACCTATATGCATTACGGTGAACATCATAATTGGTCTTGCATGAGAGAAGCCAGAAATACATAAAAGATACAATGCTATGACAGTATTCATATGAAGCTCAAAGAATGCTAATTAATGTATACCATGGGAAGTTATAACACTGGTAATACTTGGGTCAGGATTAGGATAAGGTACAAAGGAGTACTGCTCATAATCTGTTTCTTGACCTGGGTGCATGCTCAGTTGCAAAACAAAAACAGAAACAAAAACACAATACAAAACAAAATAAGCCCCCCACAAAACCCATTAAACTATACCCTTATGATTGATGTACTTTTCCCTGTGTATATTGTATTTCAATGAAAGTGTTCAGTTAAAAAATAAAGCATGCATGAGACAGGTGACCTCACAGAAAATTTAACAATCCTCAATTGGTCCTTGAACTGAGAGAGTTTGAGAACAAGTGTTCTGGCTGGCAGTCTGAGGGAGGGAAATAGCTCCTCTCTCAATACACAAGTCAAATATTGGGGTTGGGGGAGGAAAGGCTGGGAGTCAGCATGGAGCTAGCACTGAGTATTTAACTCTAAAGTACAAAGGGTGTTTGATGGACCTTCATGTGGGCATCTGCAGAGCTAGAACTCATTCACTGGTTAATAGCAACAGCTAATGAAAAACACCCAAAGCCTTAATGTATTCAAATATAATTTTTCTTTCTTAAGCAAATATCTTAGTAATTAAATGCAGGAGAAAGAAGTGAATGAGGGGCAGGGGACAAAAGACAAATAAAACATCCATTATCCTCTAAGTAATTAGCTGCTATTAATTTTCCACCAATAAGCACCTTGACCACAAAGTTTTATGAGAAGACCAAGGCCATTAGATAATTTGCATACTCATTTCCCTGGAGTGTCCAGTTCCGTCATGCCCCATAAGGACTGTTCCTTCTACACTTACTGTTAGGAAGAGAACTTTTAGAGGCCTCTCTGCTTCCTAGTTCTCTAATATCAGCTGCCTTTGCCCTTCAGCCTGCTGTCCTGCCCATCTCCCCCACGGCACCATATGCTCTTGCCCAACAGTGAACCCGGTCATTTTAGACTTGCTGAGAGTTTTGAGTAGCTTGGGACCTTCTTGTGTATTTCAAGGTCCAAGAAACACTGCCTTTTTAAGCCACTAAATCCTACTTTTCTCCTTTCTTTCTTTCTTTCTTTCTTTCTTTCTTTCTTTCTTTCTTTCTTTCTTTCTTTCTTTCTTTCTTTCTTTCTTTTTCTTTCTTTCTTTCTTTCTTCCTTTCTTTCTTCCTTTCTTCCTCTCTTCCTCTCTTCCTCTCTTTCTCTCTTTCTCTCTTTCTCTCTTTCTTTCTTTCTTTCTCTTTCTTTTTCACCAAGATAAAAGGATACGGCTATGATTTTTTTTTTTGAGTCTTAGTTTAGAATATTGGGTCTTAACCACAGTGATTCTATTTCTAGTTTGTTTTTTTGTTTTGTTTTGTTTTGCTTTTGTGCCAATCCTGGAGCTTGATCTCAGGGACTGGGAGTGAGCTTCTTTTGCTCAAGGCTAGAACGCTACCACTTGAGCCACAGTGCCACTAGTGGCTTTTTCTGAGTAGTTTATTGGCGATAAGAGTCTCAGAGACTTTCCTGCCTGGGAAGGCTTAGAACCGCAATCCTCAGATCTCAGCCTCCCCAGTAGCTAGGATTACAGGCATCAGCTACTAGCACTTGGCTTGTTTCTAGGGTATTTTAGAGTCTTTGGGAAATAGTTGTGTTTTCTTCTGAAAGACACTGCTGGCACTGAGTAGGTAATACCAGAGATGTCAGTTGTTCTGTACAATAAAAAATTTTCCATATTGAGTAATTTTTGGAGGTAAATTATCTGAGCCTAGAACCTAATTACTTCTTACACACATACACAAGCTCTTCTTTTTTTGATGTGGTGTTAATATGCACCGTGTTCTCCAAGTTTTAGTTACTTTATGGATTTAAGAAGGATGTATATTGTATTGTGCTGGTTACCAAGGGACTGTCATCATTTCAGAAAATGGTGCTCATTGACCAACCCCCCGACTTTTGTCCATCTGAATGGTAGTTGTGGCTTTCAGGCTGGTTCTACACAAAGGTGTGAGTGCCTAGCACTGCTATCTTACCGTCCAGTGGAGCTGTGCTCAAGTGTTTATATATTACCAGATAAACTATGTGATTATTCTTTCTCTTACTTTTCTTCCCCTATTTTCTTTTGTTCCCCTACAAGTTATCATTGGAATGTTATTCTGATATTTTTTATAAATTTCACACACAAGGCTTATATAAGCTATGAATTGCATAGCAGAATGATAGAGGATATTTACTAAACAAGGGTCTGGGATTCATTGATTCAAGGAAGTAACTCCAATTCCTCTGAAAATTGTTCAGATGCCTCTGTTAGGCCTGGACTTCTTATACCAAATATGAGCTGACCTTTGCCCAGTGGTGCATGGGTAAATATTTAACAATTGGCTCTCTAGAGAGGGGGATGGGGGGAGGAGGGGAAAGGCTTTGATTTGCAGTGCTTGCTGATTTTCATGGTGTAAATACTTTGGCCATGACCATTCCCAAGAATCAAACAATATGCACTGGATAAGAAATTGGATAAATGCCAAAAAATGAAATCACAAGTTATCAAGTTTCTGCTTAGACATCCTAATTTTTTCTGGTGACTCTGGTGCCCTGAGTTGGGTACCATAAAACAAATTAAGCAGAAAATAAACAAGTCCCAAGCTTATATGGGAAATAAACCCAGAGATCACTAGGCTCAGCTGGTTCACTGCTCCAAGATACAGAGGGAATAAAGACAAGAATGAATTAAGTGTTACTTTATCAAACTGGCTGATAACAGTCAATATTCCAGCATAAAAAGAACTGTCATGTTCACCGAGAGCTACATGACCTGGCGATGTGTTCCTAGCATTTTTTCTGCTTCTAGCTTGAGAGAAAACACGAGGGACAGATTTGTGATACAGTTTAAGGGCAACACCTGGAAAAGATCATTTGATTTGCCAGGCACTGAAAAGGCAGGAAGGCAGACTAGGCCTGCTTGGCTGTAGCTCACCTTGCATTTGCTAATCAAGAAGGGGACATCTCCAGTGAAGGGCATTCAGCTGTTCTGTTGTCCCAGCAGTTTTAGGACTAGGAGATCACTATGATGTGTGCTGGCCACAGTACAAAAATCTCATCAAGAGAGAATGATGAATGGAGAATGATGAATGGATTATTGGCTAAGAGAATGATGAAAACAAGATCTGGATTGGGGTAAATGTTGTTCAAATGTGAAAAAAAAAACCCAACACAAAGATAACCAAGATTCATGGTAATGGAAAATTGATGAAAATGTTTGTCTGATTTGCAATTTGACCAAAGTAGCATTATTCCCAATGTTCCTGAAACTCCCTGCAATAGAACATGGAAGGATGCCTAGGATATAAAAGTAAGATTCATGTAGAAAAGATATTAAATTATCTTCTCTATCTATGGTGAGATGGACGTGGACATTTCTGTAGCTTAGATGCAGGGTCTGGTTCGGTTTGTTTGTACATGAACCTACATTTGATTATCCACCTGGATTCTTCACATTATTAGAGAAGGTATCGATGCAAGGTTATTCGTATTAAAGAAAACAACATTTTACAGTTCATACTCTATCTGCCTCTTTATGGCTTTGAAATCTCCAGACATTTTCAGAATACTCCCATCCTAGAGCTGCTACTGGCCAATGCTGAAAGGGAGGAGATTCTGGGATTTGATACTCTCCAGGAACCCCACATATTTAGCTGATCAGAGAAGGTCATTATCCTGCATGGCACTAGCAGAGTTAATACAAATTTTGCAGAAAGTCTGAGTCTATGATGAATGTGTTCCACACACACACACAAATGTTTACAGTGACTGTCAACCAGGAAAATGTATGATGCCAGCAGATAATGCATATGGCGTGTGATCTGATGAGGAAAGAAAGGTCAGCAGAGCTTCTGCTAACAGATGCCCAGTGACAAAAGGAAAGTCAGTTGTATGGTCTCCCGGGAAAACAAGAAGAAAACATAGGTGAACTAATTTTTTTGTTATGTTAGTGGAAGATATTTCTGAGACATTTTTCCTTCTGGAATCAAGTAATAAACTCATGTCAGTGGACTTATGCTACTATGACCGGAGAGTCCAGGTTTGAATACAGAACCACAAAGAATCTGCTTGTGCCCATCTTTTCCTATGCATTTAATTGCATTGTAGTTTTGGCTGTTATTCTGCAATACAGTAGCATTTCCTCTGTTGTGGCTTGACTGCCATGAATAGGGAAGTCTGTTTCTTAACAATACTTTAACAGCAAAACAAAAACAAAAAATCAGCTTTTGGTGGCACTAGAGACATTGCAGAAACTGTCACTTCTGCTTGCTCATGGTAACTGTCTCTAGTGAGCAACTCTTGGTTAGTATCACTGGAAATGAACAAGTAAGAGCGTGTGGTTCATACCCGTAAGGCTAGCTACTCAGGAAGCTAAAATATGGAGGATTGAAGTTCAAACCCACCTGGCAAAAATGTCCAAGGATCCAGGGAGAAAGGATATGGGTGACACTCTGGCAATTTTCTGCAACGCTGTGTGTGTGTGTGTGGGGGGGGGGGTGTGTGGTGTGTGAACACACATGCACATTCATGCCGAGGGGGAAAAGGATGTGGGCATTGATAAATGAAACTAAAGAGGGGGAATCATGGCTGCAGGTGGAATAGTGGGCCCAAAGGTGCAGAAAAGATATCCGAAGTAAAGTGAGAGATGATAATAATTACGTGCCATTATAGAAATCCTACCATATTTATGTAGGTATCTGTTATATTACAAAATATTTCTCTTCTCTCCTTCCTTCCTTCCTTCATTTTTTTCCTTTTTTTCTTTCTTTCTCTTTCTGCCTGCCTACTTGCCTTCCCTCCCTCCCTCCTTCCTTCCTTCCTTCTTTCCTACCTTCCTTTCTTCCTTCTTTCCTTCCTTCCCTCCCTCCTCTCTCTCTCTCTCTCTCTCTCTCTCTCTCTCTCTCTCTCTCTCTCTCTCTCTCTCTCTCTCTCTCTCTCTCTCAGGAAAGAAAGGTTCTAGGGCTTGAACTCAGGTTTTGGGTGTCATCCTTTAGCTTTTTCATTCATAGCTAATGCTCTACCACTTGAGCTCCAGCTCCACTTCTGGCTTTTGGTAGTTAGTTGGATCTAAGAGTCATTGAGACTACCCTGCAAGGTTGCCTTTAAACTTCAATCCTTGGCTCTCATCCTCCTGAGTAACTAGTATTACAAGGTGTGAGCCCGGCTCCCAAATTCTTTTATTGACCCTTGGTTCTCTCTCTCCTCCACTTTCCTACCACTATTTCTTGGATCCCCCACTACAGCTACTTGCATTTCAAACCTCATTGAGCGCCTTTCCCACCTGGGGGACAGGTGTCAACTTTCCTGACTCACAGAGGCCTGCAGTCTAGCAGATGGTTATGTGCTCTCTGACCTGAGTATGGCCAGCACTGCCTCTGGGAGGAAGGTGGGGGCATTAGACAAATATTACCACAGAGTACTTGAAGTGAACAGTGTAAAGAAAGAACAGAATTTTTTAATTTGTTTAAATGTAAACATAATTACATGTGGCTATATATTAGGCAACACAGAGGTAACATAATGTAATATAATGCAAGATAGCATAATGAAATGTAAGGTAATATGGATTATGGCACTTATGGCCTTACCCCACCTGGCTTTAGGTGATGGGAACTTCAGTTCTTTAGCCACATAGCTGGCAGGTGAGAGCTGGAGGTCTCTCTGAGGGAAGTCACTGTTCACACTACAAGTGCTTGTGGGCATATTATATGTCACAATGCTTGTGCCCATGCTGTTTTTTTTTTAAATTGTTTGTTATTATAAGGGTGATGTACAGAGGGGTTACAGTTATATAAATCAGGTAACAAGTATATTTCTTTTTGGACAATGTTTCCCCTTCCCTTGCTCTCTCCCAGTTGTGTAGTTGTGCAGTTCATTTTCAACATAGTATCTAGTGAGTACCATTGCTGCATTTATTCACCATTTGTCCTTCCATACATGCTGTTGTTTTGAAACAACAGCTAAGTAACCATTAGCCATTTTGTAACTGCAAAGTAAGAGCTTTCAATGACTTTCCCAAGTTCCACTAGATGCCAAGACTTTGCTGTTATCTCTGGGGAACAAGGCTTGGATCCTAGGGTTCAAGCAGAAGACAGAGAAATGAAGCTAAGGTCATCTCAGATCTTCAGGAGGAATTTGGCCAATAAGGGATGCAGTGTTACATTCCAGGTGTATTTCCCCCTCAGAAACCCAAGCAATCAATTATCTTTTTCCTCCAAAGAAGACAAAAAAGACCCTCTAGATTTCAAGAAAGAAAAAGGAATAAACAATGTTCTGGGAGAAGTGATTAGCTGAGGTGGGTGTGAAAAAGGAGTGAAATGCAAATCAAAACAACCCTGAGATTCCACTTCACCTCAGTTAGAATGGTGGTTATCAAGAAAACTAACAATAGCTAATGCTGGTGAGGATGCAGCCAAAGAGGTAACTCTATCACACTGTTGGTGTGAATGTAAGCATGTTCAACTCCTCTGGAAAGCAGTATGGAGGTTCCTGAAAAAAAAAAAGCTAAACAAAGTACTGTCCTCTGATCCAACAGCAATCTCACTCCTAGGCATTTATCCAACAGAGCACAAAAATACAGTAAAGCCACCAGCACAACCATGTTTATTGCAGCATTATTACTATAGCCAAGATATGGAATTAGCCCAGATGCCCCTCTGTGGATGATGGAATTCTATTCATCTAACAAAAAGAAGGATATTGTGCCATTACTAAGGAAATGGAAAGACTTGGAAAAAATTACATTAAATGAAGTAAGCCAGACCAAGATACACAGGTTGCATGGTTTCCCTCATTTATGAGAGAATGAGCCTATAAATCTATAAGTAAACACACTGGGTGGTATGCAAGCAGTTATAAATGAATTAACTGAAATATAATAGACTCTATGGAGAGTACAAATAGCGTAATTCCTTGGAAAGACTAAGTTAAAGCCCAACAAAATAAGTACTTGCATGGTACTTGCATGGGGGGGGGCAGGGAGAGAGGGTGGAAGAAGAAATGGGGAAAGGGAGTAGAATACAGACAAGAATGCCTTATATAACCCAGGTGCTGGTGGCTCATACCTATAATCCTAGCTACTGGGGAGGCTGAGATCTGAGGATCACAGTTCAAAGCCAGCCCAGGCAGGAGGGTCTGTGAGACTCTTATCTCCAATAAATCAGCAGTGAACCTTAAGTGGTGCTGTGGCTCAAGTGGTAGAGTGCCAGCCTTGAGCTGAAGAGCTGAGGGACAACACCCAGGCCCAGAGTTCAAGTCCCATGACTGACCAAAAAAAAAAAAAAGAATGCCTTATATATGAGAAAAAAAAGGGATGGGTTGGGTCAAAGAGGGGTGAAGAAGTTGAAGAGATGACACTGACCAAAATTCATTGTATACATGAATTACTTTGTTCAATGGCAAAAGTTCAATACATAACCTAAAAATTAAGAAACATGAGGGAAGGGGTGGGTTGGGAGGGGTGGCACCAAGGTTGACAAGGGTGACATTGATCAAGATGCACTGTATTTGTAAACTGCTGTGTTGAAAAGCAACTCCTTTGTACAACTACTTAAAAATAATAAAAGAAATTAAAAGAAGAGGAAAGGAAAAGAGGGAGGGGTAGAAGGCTTGGCAAACCTTCTCTTGCTTGGTGTAACTATGTAACTGAGACTTGAGCCTTTCTCTTTGTGAGCGAGGTTTGACATACAAAGGTCATGACTAATTGGAGACTCCTCCCTCCCATCCTGCCTCCATTCTCCAACTTGGTCCCTTGTAAAACTGTAGTGCTGAGCATACTCAACATATCCTATTCAACATATCCAGACAGAATGAAAAGGAAAGGAAGCGGAAGAATATTTCCTATCTATTCTGCGTAGGCATTCCTCCACCTGGTCTCCTTTCTGTTCTTTCTGGAAAGTGGGTTAGTGAGCCAGCAGCTCTCCTTTTGCACTAAGGGGTGGCAACTCCTGGAGGTAACAGTGGCTGCAAGGAACTGAGGAAAGGCATTGGCAGTCAGCATCCTACCAGCTTGCCTCTGACTGCTGCTCTTGCTTGCTCTCCAGGCTAAGCTAACCCTGCTGACATAGGAACCTGAGAACAGCCAACACCTTGTAAGTGGGGAAGGAAATCATCTGTGTTTCTTGCCAGGATGACTCAGCAGTGGGAGGGGGGGACCCTGGAAAGAATGACTAGAAATACAGCTTCAAGTCACTCCAAAATTCCAATGACATGCTGACAAATATCACTCCTCCCTAGTTTCTTCACATCCATGAGAATGAGGCGGTGGAAGGACCAAGCAGTTTCTAAACAGGATGTCCACTCTGCAAGATTGGACTCCTTCCTGCCTTATCAATGTGCTGACAGGCTCTAGGTGGATGAGCCAGGAACAAGAAGAAATCCTAAACATTTGTGAAAAGCTGTTAGTGGTCTTGGCCCTTCAGTTATCACTTGTGGAAAAAACACTCAAGAGTTTTCTTTCTTTTCAAGAAAAAGAGTTCCTATCTTAGACTACTTGACATTTTCTTTTATTTATTTTTCAAATGAAGAGGATGGATGGCAGATTTTAGAAAAAGAAAAAAAAAGAACTAGCTTTAAAAAGACTAAATATCTGCATTCAAATTCCCCTCTTCCCTCCCGCAAATGTCAGAATAGATTAAAAAGATAGCTGAAAAAAAGCTACTAAGATTTTATTATGGTTTGGGATGTAGACTTTTTCTTACTTCAGAGTAAATTCCCAAAGCGAAATCATAGAATGAATATCTAAGTTTTCATTTTGGTTTGAAAGCTGAGCCACTGTAACAGTACCCTGGCCTGATGTAGTAGGCCTGCTCCGGGAAGGGCGGTGGAGAGGTCCAATTCACCATTACCATCAATTTCTCCCTGAATCACACAAACCTCAGTGGGTTCACATACTTCTAAGCCATATACAAATAATCACTAGTGCTAGGACTAGGGCATTGTCCTTCAGGTGTTGGGTTTTATATACTTTAACTTTCAGCAATGTGATCCACCAATTTTAGAAAATTTGTGTTCGGTCTGTCTCTCTCTGTCTGTCTCTCTCTCTTTCTCTCTCTCTCTTCCCCTCTCTCCCCCGTGGTGGGACTTAAACTCTGAGCCTTAGCTCTTCAGCTCAAGGCTGGCACTCTACCACTTGAGCCACAGCCACTTCCAGTTTTCTGGTGATTTATTGGAGATAAGAGTGTCACAGGCTTTCCTGCGTGGACTGGCTTTGAACTGCAATCCTCAGATCTCAGCCTCTTCTCCTGAGCCCTGATTTTATTTTTCTGTGAGATTTAAAAGAAAAAAAATCCACTGTGTATTTTAGCAGTTTTTCTTTTGCTTGGCTTCTTAACAACTTACATAACTAAGAACTAGAAAATTAACCTAAGGGGAAAAGAGTCTGGGATTTTCCTGTGAGGTCTCAGCCCCATAAGTTGTGGATGGCTGGGCAGATCTCTGAGGACTTCACATGTATTTTTATTTTGTTTTTCTGTCATTTTGTGTTGTCTTTGATAAAAACATTGATCTGCTGTTATAAGAGACTTTGTAAGAACTACCTTTTGAAAAGGCAAAAATCCCAGCTGCAGAAAGTGATCAAAAACCCAACTGGGAAAAATCATTCACGATGGCAAAAACTGTACTGGTTCTGGGGTTTTACCTTGCTTACGTAACTGTAACCCCTCTGTATAGCATTTTTACAATAAAAAATGTACAAAAAATAAAATGAATAAGATCATGATGCGGGGTAGGGTGCATCCTCATTCTGTCAAATTCTTTGGAGGTACATAGCTCCTTTTCATTCTCATTCTCGTCTTCACTCATTTTTAATTTGTAGTTCAAGAACCCCAAGAAATCTTTGCTGAAAGATGCAAACAAATATTGAATTATCCTTCCTCTAAAACACACTACCTCCCAGCATCTCACAGAGCAACATCAAAAGGGCTGTGTTTTTCAATGAATGTTCTCTGCTCCCTTACCAGACTGTGAAGCTCTCAAGAAGAAATAAATACCTTTGATGTTTATGCTGTAACTGCCAAAGCACTGAATATATGGTCTTGGTTTATTTTTATTAACCATGCTTAATTCCTGGGGAAAATCCTATACTCTTAGTATTTTCTTCATGTAAAAGAAAGGGGAGAAAGAAGTTTTTGTGGGATCCTGTGTCTTTGAGAGTTAGTGCATCTTGTCTATGCAGAATCAATAATGATCTGCCCCTCTGTTTCCAATTACAGGACTGATGGGTTGTATTTTTTAGATGCTGCCAGTGTACCTGATATAATTCTGAGTACCTTCCATACATTTTCTCACAAGATGTTCAAGAAAACTCTAAGAAGTAGATTCTATTACTTAGCCCCATGTTGCATTAAGGAAACAGACATGGAGTGGAGGTATTACTCAAGTCCGTCATGATGCTCTCTTCTTTGGAAATATCAACATTTCTGACAAGGGACCCCAGTGGGGCTGGACGGGAAAGGAGCTGCTGTGATAGTTGCTGGTTGAATGCAATGGTCTCTGATTGAGAGATGCATTGTTGGATTTTCTTTATATATTTGTGAAGTTGCCATATAGAACCTGGGGAAATTTTGTGTAAGATAGTAACTTCATATGTCTTATTAGCAAAATGGGTAGAAATGTATGTAACCTATTCACTTCCAAAATTGCAAAAGCAAAACAATGAATACGGTAATGTTTTGAAATTTATCAATCTCTACATGTGATTTAGTTGTTAGGTGTTGTTTGAAAATTGGAAATGGAGATGTATAAATGGAAACCTAATTATGTTAATAGTCTCTCCTATTTATAAGACCATTTACAAATACACATAAAGAGAAGGTTTTTTTTTAACATTTTCCATATAAAACTAAATATATAGTAGATAATTTTAATATTAGCAGAGTATATACACACATGCAAACACATATGTGTGCATATGTGTTCAATAAAGTTTTGTGACTATATATATATATATATATAGTGTGTGTGTGTGCATGTGTGTGTGTGTGTGTGTGTGTGCGCGCGCGCACACGCGCGCTCATGTGTGCATGTAACCTGGTGAAATTTACTGTGTTCTACCTGAAGACAAGCTTCTGGAACCCTTCACCCTGGTTCCTGATCTTCCCATATGGAGGGTTTGGGGAGGTTAAAATTATCAGTATATCTCAGCATTAAAACTGTCACCTCTCCCATTGGAAAAAATGGCAGTGGTGTTGTATTTTCCAAGATATATGCCTACAATATTTCAAAATATGATTAACAGTGCCAATTGCTCGTGAAGTTGGACACATCTTTTCTTGTTTTGTCTTAGTGATGCCGTCTATCTTTGTGAAAGCTGATATATTAAATAGCTTTTTAAAAGCCTTATTGTGGCCTTTCTCTTCCCCTTGGAATAGTAGTGTAACTTTTATCGATAATAATGGGAGTTACGTTGGAGCATATGGGGTGGTTATGTGGCTCGGGTAGTTAATGGTGATGGACCATCCTTAAAACCATAGCTTGGAGTTCAGGAGTCTGTCTCAATTACTTAAACTCTCAAGGGGGATGGGAAGGTGTCTAGTCATATTTCTCTTAGCTAGCCCCCAAACTTGAAGCTTTTTTTCTGCCTTTTTATTTTGGTAGAAACAACTGCATGGACAGTTGGAATTAAGATGGAAGGCAAACCAATTTCAGTGAAGATTTTATGATAAACAGATTTGAAATTAGAGGAACTGTCACCCAAAAGATTTAACTTTGTTTCAGCTTAATTGTATTTAGAGAACATATGAGAAGTTATCATCTTTGAAAGTTTATATAAAAGTTATAACCACTTAATAGTTGTATAAGCCAGCCCTTAAAGTGAATATAAAGAAAAATTTCTAAGCTAAATAGCCTATCCATTTTCATAAATAACACATTGCTTTTTATGGAGCTGGTAAAGGAATGTGAATGGTTTCACCTTATATATAAGAAAAATAACCTGAGCATAAACCTAGAAAACATTATGCTAGCCGGGTGCTGGTGGCTCAGACCTGTAATCATAACGACTCAAGAGGATCATGGTTTGAAACCAGCCTGGATGGGAAAGTCCATGAGATGCTTATTTCCAATTAACCACCAAAAAGTCAGAAGTAGAGCTGTGGCTCAAATGGTAGAGCACCAGCTATGAGCTGTAGCTAGAAGCTTAATGAAAGAATGAGGCCCTGAATTCAAGCTCAGTTAACAGAAGCAAGCAAGCAAGCATTACAACATGGCATCTGACAAATAAATGAAATATATGCATGCTTAGGATAAAATGGACCCTCAATACATTTTAAAGAAGCTCAGTTTTGGGTTTATAAATATACAGAGCTGAACTAGTAGAAGGTTATTATCAAAATGATTCCTCTATTACTGAAAACTACTACAAGTCAGTTACAGAAGGGTTAGCAGGAAGCTCAGTACGAGTTCAAAGCTGAACAAATGTTTTGTTGACTGAGGGAACTAGGTTGCACATGAAGAGCTACCCTCAAAGAGTAAATTTTGTGTATAGATATGTGCCAATTCTCAGGCTTGAATTCAGGGTCTGGGCACTGTCCATGAGCTTTTTTGCTCAAGGTTAACACTTTACCATTTGAACCAGAGCTTCACTTCTAGCATTTTGGTGCTTAATTGGAGATAAAAGGTTCAGGGCTGGCTTCAAACTGTGATCCTTGGAGCTTAGCCTACTGAGTATCTATGATTGCAGGCATGAGCCATTGGGACCCTGCTCAAAGAGTATTTTTAAAAGTTAGATACTTATTTGGTGATGACTTTTACTAGTGAGAAGCTCAAACTTGATGAGTATGAGAGGTCATGCATATGGATATTTTGTTGGGAATAGATGTCCACTACATATTTTAAAACCTGCACTCTATTTTTGAAGAGGAGAAATAAATGCTCATGATGCCTTTGCCCATTTTATACCACATAGGTTACCTTTTACCAATTTCAGTTGCGAGAACAAAATTCCCTGGCCTAGGTAATTAACAAACAACATCTCTTTGTCACAGTTCTGGAGGCTAAGAAGTTCAAGACCACAGCCTGGAGGATCTAGTATGGTCAGGGCCTCTTCTTCATGCCCACTGTCATCTGTGTCTTCACATGATAGAAGGGGAAATCAAACTCTAAAGGCTTCTTTCATAAAGGCATAATTTCACTCAGGGGGGCTCTGCTTCTATGACCTGACTACATCCAGTACCTCCTACTACTATTCAATTGAGGATTAAGTGGCAGCGTATGCATGTGTGGTAGTGACTGTACGATTGTGAAACTCAACGAATAACACCAGCCCTTATCTGAGCGGTCATACCAATCTTTCACCGGTCTTGCTTTATTTACTTTTTTTTTCTTTTAACCACAAACCACCTAAACTTCTCATGGCTCCTTAACAGCTACATTGAACCTATAATCTTGCTGGACCACCTGCATGGATATTCTTCTCTCTCCATTCCAGTCTCAAATATTATTTTCTTTCAGGCTTTACAAAAGGAATTTTTATGATTACTTTTATGCACACCATTCCTTCTTCTGTGGGAATACAAATTTGGAACTATCCATAGACATCTACACGTTCTCTTTATTTTTGAATCCATAGCAAATGCACTGGAAACGGAGTGGGTACTTAGTAAATATTTGTGAAATGAATGAGCAACAAAAATATACCAAGGCCTCCCACATTCCTGACACCAAAGGTCTTGTCCCCTAAGTAGACTGTGCCTCACAGAGCTGGCCAGCATGTGAGTCTGCTTTTTATTCACACAGTAACATCAGGAGCTGCTTTAATTCCTGGCACTCTTTGTTGGCGTAGTGACTTTCTCAAAGTCACACAAGTGGCTATTGACAGCTCTCTGTCAAATGGCTGTGCTGTGGGAAAACAAAGGGAAAAAAAACCTAGAGACAAAAGAGTTGCATTAAAGCCACACGACCAAAGTACTTGAGAACTCAGGAAGCAGAAGCACCAAACTCCAAATGTAGGATCATCTAAGGCCCGGAAGGCAGCGATCATTCAGGTATGGTCCTTGGAATCCCATGAGGGAATAGATCTAGGTTAAGAGTTGGTACCGTCTCCCTCGGAGCCCCTTTTAGAATGTCTGCATGTGGAAATCTGTCCTGCAGCCAGCCTAGATGAGGATTGCTGCAGTCTGATTCCAAACACCCTGAGAAGCTACTTTTACCTCCTTCTTTTCTCCTTTTCTTGAAACCAGCAATAGGCTCCTGTGCTCTGGATAATTCAGAAATAGTTAACTCAAATACAACAGTGGCATTTTCTAGTACTAAGTAAAAATGAAATCTCCTCCTTCAGTGTCAACTCCAATCTGGTAATATTCTAATCAATATGTATATATATATATATATATACACACACACACATATAGATGTATATATATACACATACACATACATATACACATATATACACCCCTATTCAGTGTTGAGGATGGACCTGGGTCTTTATACATGTTACTAAAGTACCTTCTCATTGAGCAACATTGAGCTACATTTCAGTAGTGTGTGTGTGTGTGTACATACGCGCTAGTACTGGCACTTGAACTCAGGGCTGGGATGCTTTCCCTTAGCTTTTTTTTTCCCCACAAAAGATAGCATTCTACCACTGGAGCCACTACTCTACTTCTGGCTTTTTGATGGCTAACTGGAGATAAAAATCCCATAGGTTTTCCTGCTCAGGCTGTCTTCAAATCATAATCCTCATAACTCAGCCTTCTGAGTAGTTAGGATTACAGGAATAAGCTACTGGTACCCTGTTTCTCTCTTTATATTTTAATGCCTAAAAATCCACTAACAAGTCAAACAAAAACAAAAACCTTGAGCCTTTCCCACGAATCCTAGGTCTCTGTGAATATTTTTGTGGCCTATGTTGCTCAGGTGGAGTTCTATTCAGTTTTGCCCACCAGCTTCCCCTGTGTCATTCAACTGCTCTCTCATTCCTGAGCTTCTGTGAAATGTCACAAGAACAAATGGGAAATTTGTATCAAATTCCATTTAATTTAAAGTCATTGCTGTTTAATTTATTACTGACTGTGAATTTCATTTTGCCATGGCAAAAAAACCCTAATTTGTTTGTTTCATGTGGAAAATAGTTTTCCAAATGAATTCTGAAGGTGCACTTATCAATCCCTTTAAACTTTCATTAAACTAATGCTTTCCAAGCACAATGAAGAATGGGCTGGATAGCGAAATATATTGTAATGCTCCAATATTAAAGACGACGTATCAAAATGAATTTGCAATCATATCATTACATCAATCTCTACAATGGCTGCAATGGTATTATAACCATAATTAATTTGCCACAGCACAAATTACTAATAAATCTTTAGAAATTAAGTGCCTAATTTTTTCAAAACCATATGTCTTTGTAAATTGATTATTTGGAATTTAGAGTCTTTTTAATTAGGAAGAAATTTATGCAATGCTGTATGTAATAATTAGGAAACCTCTTTTCTGCAATACTATTGAGCATCAGCAAAAAGATGAAATCTTTGGAAAATAGTCTGGGTTAATTAGAGTATTTCACTGTCATAAAAGCAACATATAGGTAGAATTTAGAGGCTAATGTGGCCTTTCCATTTCTTTAACTTCTTCTCAGCCTTACATTCTCCATGCTGGAATCATTAACCGAATTCAAAAATCAATACGAGGGGAAGGGAGTGTCGCCACTGATTTATGCCTTAAAGAAAGTTTTCATTTTATCCACTAAGTTTCAGCAGAGTCTATCAGTCCAGGTTAAACATTCAGCCCTCAATTTTTTCTCTTACCTAAAGATAAAGCAGGGGTATTTCTGAACCTTGCCACCACTTTTGCTAAGGGATTATTTTGACACCAAACTCCAAAGGTGTTTTGTCAGTGGGAATGTGAATATCATCTGGACTGGAGCAAAGACACTGCTGAAAGAGCTCAGAAAGATGTAAAGAAAGGGAAGACGATGGGAGATGAGGCAGTTACCACAATGCAGGACCAGTGGACCAGGCCTTTCAAAGTCCAATTATCCTTATGTCCCAAAGACCTGCTAGAAGGGGACCACATCTTGGTCCTGCTAGCTCTAGAGAAATGAGTGATGGAAGACACAATAAAGGAGAGAAAGCAGTATCAGAACCCCAAGAAAGGACTGCCCATGCAATCCAGAATTCAATTCATTTCTATCTTGTTTCATGGCCTCAACTCAGCTCTCCTGAGCAAACAGGTGCTAAGGGAATGGGGCCAAACTGGGGGAACTCAGTTCCGTTCATCTAAGCCCTTCATTTTGAATGCATCATCTGAAAAAAGAGCTGGATCTCATGTGCTCCCTAAACCCGTGTCTTCTGAATCCCAGGAAACAGAACAAGCCTCTCCTCTTGGCTCTAAATGTTATGCCTTGAGGCTTCTGTTGGCATCATCCAGGTATTTCTTTATCCAAGGATTAAGGACAAGCCTGAGCTCCCCTGAGCAGGTGACTGGGACAGGGGGAGGACACTGGTACCCATGCATTTGTCCTCGAGAAGGACAGGTCTGTAATTGTTGCTCCCAGGAGAAAGGAAGAACAAATGTTACACCTCTGTTCACAGCTGCTGGCAGATAACACACTTGAGATGAGTCCACATTTATGGGGGGAGGATTGCTTACGCCCACAGAGTGAGATCTCAAGCTTTGACAGCTGCCAGGAAAGCAAATGAGAATCATTTTATTCTGGGCACCCAGCACATCTTGTACACTAAGAAGGAGTTGCACTAAGAAGGTGATGCACCAGACTCTCCATGTTCCACGATCTTGAGGGAGACGAACATTGAACAAGTAGGCAATCGGTCTCCTTAGCAAAGCATGGGTTAGCCCCAGCATATGGGGAAGATACAACTCCTCTCAAAGGGTGATTCAGAGAATGGCTTCAAGTCTCAGATTCTTACTTCTTAACAACTACTCTGTATAGTTTCTGAGGAAACCCCAATTTGCAAAGCCAGGCCTCTCCCTGGATCCATGACATCGACATTGCATGGAAGGGCAAAGGTAGTTTTAAAAGGTGGGTTTCCTGACTTGAATCTCCACGGTGCAGCCCTCTAAAGCTTTCCAGAATGTTCCTTCTTAAAGGATCCATGGAATTCCTCCCCCTCTGCTATGAGGACAGTCCCACACTGGAACCTGACAGACAAGGCGTCTTTCTCTGGTCCTCAGTGTCTTATAGTCTCCCCAAACTTCAGACGTCAGCCTCCTTCTTCAGTTTTTCTCTGAAGGCTCCTTCGCTTTCCTGAGGAGTGCACGAAGGAAGCATCATTGCATATGAAGTTTAGTTCTTAGTTAGCCAAACTGAATTTGGCTAGAAGGTCTTCTACTTTGCAAAGCATAAGAGAAAAGATTCGACCTCCTGAAATTCTTCTCTTCTGGCGTACAGAGACAGGTGAAAGCAATCGCAGCTCCCCGGTGCCAAATATATCCCTCATCAGCCCACCCCCTGCCATCGCAAAGAAAAGAGTGTTCTCAAGTGAGCAGGGATGTCAGCTTTATTCCAGAGAAAGGGGAGCTGGTCCTGCGCGTGGGTGCAGTGACAGAGCTGAGACTCTGCTAAAGAAAAAGAGAGCTGAAGAACAGGTCCCCGCCCTCATGTCAACAACCAGGTGGGACCATTGCCATCTCTGCCTTTTCCTTTGTAAAGACAGAAGTTGAAGCCCAGCACAGGTGGCTAACATCTATAATCCTAGCTACCCAGGCCTGAGAATCAAGGTTCAAAGCTAGCCTAGGCGGACAAATCCAAGACTCTTATCTCCAACTAACCAGCAAAAAGCTGGAACTGGAGGCATGGCTCAAGTAGTAGAGTGCCAGCCGTGAGCTTTATGATAGTTCTTTTTGAAGACATACTTCCAAAGACCTAACAACCTCTCATTAGGTCCCACTCCTTAAAGATTTCACCCATTTGAGGTACTAAACCTCAAGTGTGTTTCCCTAAATATTAACAATACTGAAAAGTTTTAATTAGGTCCCAAAGGGGACAACATAGAAACATTAATCATAGAGCACTGTATACTTATTGCTAGGTGACCTGACTGAATGGTAGGGGGAAAGCATTAATGTTTAAGTTTGTGCCTGGTCCTTCTAGTCATGCTTTTCCATCTCCGGAGACTAAAAGCTCTGTTTTGCTCTGTCCTCACTGACTTTTTCCATTTTGGAGTCTCCTCCAGACCCAAAGAAACACCACCACAAGCAAAAGGAAGGAATAATTCTAGTATTCAGTTGGATCATTACTACCAGTACCCCATAGTTTATTTATTATCCAAGTAGCTTCCAGAAGCACGATATTGACCATGCAAAAGCTCACCGCATTGCTGGTAGCAGTACTGGGGTGTGATGAGTACAGGAATTACCAGGGTACCATTAGAACAGAGAGATAATCTGCCACATAGTGGTTGTTTTCAAGCTGTAGCATCCTTAGGAACAACGCAAAGGTTTGTTAAAACCCAAGATGCCAGTCCTTGGACTCCAAGTTTCTGATTCAGTTGCCCTGGGAGGGGTGAGGGGCGGGGCGGGGAGGTTGGGCTTAAGAATATGTATTTCTAACAGATTCTTAGATGACACTATTATGACTGGTTCTAGGGCAGGACTTTGAGAATCACTGCTCTGGGACAGTGTTGATCCCAGTGTTGTATTCAACGCTGATCCCAGGTAGACATGTACAAGGGGACTTCAGTTTACGAAATGTCTTTTCAAGTAACTTAAACTGATGAGAATAATAGTTCATGTGACATATAGCCCCTACGATGTTCTAGGTCCAAGTTCTTAACAGCATGCACTCATTTGATCCTTACAAAAATTATAAAGGAAAATTATTATATTATTTCTATCCTCCCTCCCTTTCTCTTTTTCTTCTTTTTTTTTCTCTTTGTGGTACTGGGGTTTGAACTCAAGGTTTACAGATGGTCTATCACTTAAGCTACACACATACCTCTAGTTCTTTATGCTTTAGTTAATTTGTGGATATTGTTTCTCTCTCTCTCTCTCTCTCTCTCTCTCTCTCTCTCTCTCTCTCTCTCTCTTCTCTCTCTCTCTTGTTTTCTGTGAGGCTTGAACTCAGGGCCTGGGTGCTGTCCCTGAGCCTCTTTGTGCTCCAGGCTAGTACTCTAGCACTTGAGCTACAACACTACTTCTGGATTTTGAATGGTTAATTGGAGATAAAAGTCTCATGGGGACTTTTCTGCCCAGCGTGGCTTCCAACCATGATCCTCAGATCTCAGCCTCCTGAGTAGCTAGGATTATAAGCGTGAGCCACTGGTACCTAGTTTAGTCTCTAACTTTTGTCTAGGGTTGGCCTTAGTTGGGGACCTTCCTGTCTATAGCCTCTTACATAACTGGGATTACAGAAATGAATTCTCATGCCCAGTTCACTTGTTGAGATGCTTGTCTTGCTAACTTTTTGTTTGGATTGGCTTCAAACAATGATCCCCTTATCTTTGCTTCTGCACAGATGGTATCCCAGGCCTGAGCCACTCCACTTTACTTATGATCTCTATTTTCATGTGGCTTAGAGAAGTAACTTTAATAAGATTCCACAGGGAAGGGAGGGGTGGGTGAGAATGTTGAAGGGTGACATTAATCAAGATCCATTGTATTTATAAACTGCTTTGTTAAGGGCAACTCCTTTGTACAACTACTTAAAGATAATAAAAGAAAAGAAAGTAAACACACACACACACACACACACACACACACACACACACACACACACACACACACAGAGCTCGGGAGTATGTCAGAATTGGTGTCAAACACAGGCTGTCAGCAGAGGTCCTAACTACTGAACTCTACTGCTTTGCTCTCCAGCTCTTCTTTCCCAAAGTTCATACCCTGGCAAGTAACAGAACTCTTTTAAAGATACATTCTTTGGGACCTTCCACCTCAGTGTGATGCTAACAGCCTGAAGACTGTTAGATATTAGCCCTGGTCAAATTTATTTATAAAATACAATAACCCCAGCAGAGTATTGGTTCTCTGGTAGTATTTGTGACTTAATAATTATTACTTTACAATAATAAGAGAAAATATTGACAGACAGCAAAACAAAAACCCAAGTGAAGGAAGAGAAATAAACAAACAGGAAGTAAAAAATAATAAAGCAATAGGAAGAAGAAAAAGAAAAAAATAACCAGATGGAATGATTGGGGGTAGATGAAACATGAGAATTCTTTATAGAATAAAGATTCAACAAGAGAACAACAACAACAACAACAAAACGCACCTTCAAAACTAAGCATACAGTGTAGAAAAAGTTAAACTCTGGAATAGTTACTAAGAAAATAGAAATGTAAAATCCAAGACTAAAGCCAGGCAAGAGGTCAAAATACAGGAAATAAGAGGGAGGAAAATTAGTAGGGAAAGGGAGACAAAAGATGCCATTAATTGGATTTCAAACTTTGGTTATTATAATTACACACGTAAGCTACATCAGCATTCTTCTTCATCATCAGGCAATTTTGCAATCTGTTAAAACACAGGAAATGCCATTTGGTTTTGTCTCAATGCTGGCCACTCAAGTCTTGCTTGCTTGTTTATTTTTTTTCTGAGCAAAAGACATTTCACTAAAGGTTGGCATGTGGGATAAATCTTTTGGAGGAAAGAGGGAGAAATAATTCAAGAGGAAGGAAGGATTCATCGTGACAAGGGCTGGGTCAGGGAAATGGCCACATAACTACATTCCTGAAAGCAAGGCCTGTGAGAAATTCAACCTGCACGAAAGCTGTTTGCTCTGCCCTGGAATTGAGCTGGGGTCGCCCTGGAGGCCAGTCACAGAGCCTGGGACTCTGAACATTCTGTTTTAGATTAAGGGCTGAGTTCACCCAAGGGGTACAGAGTGGGGAAAATCAATCCGAGGGGCTGTGTCCTGCTCTGAGATCACTCCTCTGGGACCTTGCTAGGGGGCAGTTGTTCCATTGAGGGGGCAAAGATGGCACTGGAGTGGAGGATGGGCCCGTTAGCCTACACTTTCATCCCTTCTTTACTAGTGTCACCTTGCGCTGGAATAGAAAATTCTTGGGTTTGAAAACTGTATGCTTGAAAAGTTTATTATCTGTCCTTCAAAACTAGTTCTAAAGCGTATATTCCTAGCCACTCAGGAGGCTGAGAGCTGTAGAATTGAGGTATAGAGGTTTGAAGCTAGCCTAGGCAGAAAAGTCCTTGAGACTCCATCACCAAATAATCAACAAAAAGCTGGGCTGGATGTGTAACTCAAGTGGTAGAGCCTGTTGAGCAAGCCAGCTGAATGACAGCAAGGTCCTGAATTAAAATCTTACTCTTAGCCAAAACAAAACTAGTTCTAATCTGGTCCAATGCCTACTTGTCAGCTGTATAGATTATAAGGTGGCTCTCTATCCAGTCTTTCAGGATTTTTCTTCTGGGGATCCTTGTCTTTCTTCTCATTCCCTCTATCCCAGAGGGGAGATAGCTATGAGGCCATACTGCCTGATGTTATGGAATCCAAGACACACTGAGCTCAAGAAAGATACATGCTCACTTCATGTGCCACTAAGAAAGAAAAACAGCTTAGTATATAAAGATATGCCATTAGACATGAGAAAATCAATTTTAATGATGTTATAGTAGAAATATGTTATCACCTCCATACACATCCAAGCCTCTTGATAGGAGTTTTCATGTCTTTTTTTTTTTTTTTTGGTTATGGGGCCTGAACTCTGGGCTTGGGCGCTGTCCCTCAGCTCTTCAGCTCAAGGCTAGCACTCTACCACTTCTGGCTTTTTTCTTTTTGCCTATGTGGTGCTGAGGAATCGAACCCAGGGCCTCATGCATGCAAGGCAAGCGCTCTACCACTGAGCCACCTTCCCAGCCCTGAGTTTTTGTGTTTTATCTGCCACTTTTGAAGCCATCCCAAAGCCAACAGAGAGACTGAACATCTATCTGATCCATATTTGCATAGCACTTTCTACCCAGGTTGGGCCTATACTTTCCCAAGTGGCTTGGGAACTTGGCTGGTGTTAAGTTACTTTCCTGTTTGGTAACTGATCAGACAGATCTCGTCTACCTGTGGCCACATCACCAGGAAGAGTTGAAACTCAGATATCCATTAATAGGCCTCAGTGTAGCAGCATTTTTGTTGTTGTTGGTGGTGGTGATTGTGGGGCTTGAACTCAGGGTCTTGATCTTTTGAGCTTCGTTTGTTCAAGGCTAGTTCTCTACCACTTTGAGCCACAGTGCCACTTCCAGCTTTCTGGTGATAAGACTCTCACATACTTTCTTGCCGGGCTGGCTTCAAGTCACGATCCGCAGATCTCAGCCTCCCAAGTAGTTAGGATTATAGGCATGAGCCCCTGGCACTCGGCTGTAGCAGCGTTTAATATTTCTATATTTAAGAAGCAAGGAAAAAGATCTGTACCCCTTGCTTCTTGTGCTAGCACCTGAGGAAATCCCAGCATCTGATTAGAAAATAATGAATGTTCCCATTCCCCTGTATGCTCTGGCATGAGATCCCTTATTTTATCTCTATGGCAGCTACCTGTCAACATGTGGTGCTTGGAGCTGTTGGTGGGGAGTTTGTACACACCAAGACTATCTAAACAGACCATTAAGTGCTACTAAAGCAACACATGTGAAGGACAGGTCAATAAATCCCCAACAACTGATGTTGCCTGCAAGGAGCTGGCTATTGCTGGGTGTTGTCATGTTTACATAAAATCAATTTTACAAGCGATCTTAAATAATTAGAAAGACACTCTCCTACAGAGGATATTCCCCGTCCACTCTAATAGCTTCAATGTTCATTTCATTGATCCTTTTTGTCTAATATTACACGTGGGTTTTTCTTTTCCTTCCCAAGCTGCTATCTTCTCTGATAACTTCTTTACTGAAGTTACTGAAATGTTACCTTATAAGGAAGCAAGAAACACATTCTTATCAGTTTTTACAGATGAAGTTACCTATTATCTGAGTCTTCCTGAAGCTCCTGTTTTACATGCATGCTCTTTTAATTCATTTTGTGTGTGTGTGTGGGGGGGGCCTGCGGTGGGGTGGCAGATAAATTAGGGGAAGAAATGGGTATCATCTATACCAAATAAAAATGTTGAAGGGAAAATAAAAGCTCTGTTAAAATGTATGATGATAGCAGAGACAGTTTAAATGAATGTGGCTTTCTCTCTCAACCTAGTAGTTTTCTAGGTAATGCTTATGTATCCTTTTAAAGCCTAAATAAAACAGATCTTTGGTTGATAGCAAGCACCCACTAATGATACATTGTAAGGCACAGGATGAAGCCAATGGTCCCCTGAGGGGTGGAGGGGAATCTCCTGTTCCCATGATCCCTTAGCCAGAGGTGCCAAACATTCCCTCTAGCCTTCAGGTAGTTGGAGCCATTCTAGCTTCTGGCTGTGGTGCTATAAATCCACATTTACTGTGGGACACTGAGGGTCCCATCTGTTCCCTGAAGTGCAGACATAAACTAAGTCTCAGCGAGCCATCTGCAAAGTGCCCTCGTGCGTGCACGCCGAGCCCAGGCAACGTGGGGCTCCTGCAACTTCAACTAAGGTTCATTTTAATTGTCATTGTTAAGATCAAATGCTTCGCAGCTGTTTCTCTTCTGCAGATGAAACAATAATCCTCTCATTTTGATGGCTAATGCGATCAGCTCTTATGTTCTATTTATCATCTAACTCACACTTCAGTGCGTATGTCTAGTATGTGCTTACCAAATCTATTTTTGAATTAAAAAGATTGTATAGGAGGAAAAAATGGTGATAGGCAGCAATGCGGGGAAATAAAAATCTGAAGAGTCTCAGATCAAAAAGTGGATTCAGGAGATTGCTTGGCTATTAATGAACCACTGAGCCTGCTAGGCCTGGGTTCCGTTTCCCCTTCTTTGGCAAATGAGTATGGTGGGTGAAGTCTCTCAAGGACCCTGCCAGCTCTGAAGTTTGGGTTTTACATTTATAACTATGCACTTCTCCTGGGTAAACCTACACTTGCTTGAATATTCTTATCGGAGGGACATGACCCAATTTGCAAATGTCTTCTCTCTTTCCCTTTCTTCTATAATTTGAGCTAAATCTTCATATAAACCAGCCCAAAGATTTTTCAGTTATCATTAATCACCTATTTTAAATGAAACTACTTACTATAAAGGATGACTTAATTAACTGTGGTTGGTAATTTTTATCCTCTAAAGACAGCCTATTATTACTATACTGTAAGTAAAACTACAAAGCAATTTATATAAAGGAATGTGTAGCTGACATCATTCCCTCCCTGGTGGGTAGGAATGTTCCTATCATGTTGGGATGTCTGTCCCTGTGTCTACATGCACACATCTCCTCTCTCCCCTATCCTGTGTGTGTGTGCAGCACACAAGCCCAGTCTGAACACTGTTCAGTTCTCTTTTCAACATGGGTTGGTATTTAGTGTAACAAAAATAGCTAAGAAAGATGAATCCACATGCAGGAATACCTGTTTTTTCATGCTGATAAGCTCAACAAAGTGGGATGTGTCTGGGCAGAATCTGTCATTAACACAACATACTGTTGTTCCAAACATTTGTAGGTCACATTGTTTTTCTACATGCCAGTGAGAGAAAAAGCAAAACCAAGACAGATTATTAATCACATACCCAGTATTTCTCAATACATATGCATGCACACACACACACACACACACACACACACACACACACACACACACACACACACACACACACACAATGGGTTGGAAAAAAGCAAAGCAAAGCATTTTTCATTACCATGCAATGAGCCACAGGTCCCTGTTTCACACTCTGGGTGCTGTGAGGAGTTGGGAAATAGGATTTTGAGTAACTGGTGCATCTTGATAGTTCTCATGTCCTTCTAGAAGAATTAGAAACTCAACACTTGCATGTCTTTTCTGTTGGTTTTGGAATTGCTTCTATCAGGAATATGGGAAACCCAAATTGAAAGAAGAATCTAAGCAACTCTGGGGACATCTGGATATGGAAGAAGAGCTCAAGTGTCCCCCACGGCCAACTATGAAGAAATAAGATGCTCCTCCTGCTTCCCCAGCTGTCATGTGATGGGGGACTTTATAGGTAAGTGCACTTTTAAACTTCTGTCAGTAAAAGGTTGTTTCTAAATATAAAACATCTAGTGCTCTGGAACAGCTTGTGTATTAGTGTCCCACCCAGAAGACCTTCAGTTCCACAAAATCGGTGTGGATTATAAGGTGACACAGAAATGGGATTGTATCTAAAGCCCTAGAGCTTTAGATGTATTTCACCCTTACAAAAGATACTGTGAGACACACTGGAATTGTGTCCTATTGGATATGCATCCCCTATCAACCCTCACAGAGTCCCTACTATGGGTTATGCATAAGTCTTTTCTGAGAAGTCAATAATGAGCTTCAGAGGAGGCAGGGAGGTTGCACTGTGGTTGGGAAAAGAATGATAAGATATCTAAGGTGAAGAGAGAAAGAGAAATGGGCGATATTGGCTATGTGGCCAACGCTATATGAGTAAACAGTAGTTTCTCTTAGATGTTTTCTTAGGAAGCACTGTAGTACAACATTAAACATAACAAAATAATAGTCACTGAGCTAACATTTATAAGGCAAAGTGTGATTTTAAGAGCTATAATCAGATTAGCTCATTTATTCTTTATTAATGCTGAAGAAGTAGATGACACATTACCCTATTTCACAGTTGAGGAAATTGAGCCTTGGGGAGAATCACTAACTCTCAAGGCCACATAGTTTGTAAGTGGTAGGTGAAAACTTGAGTCCTGGGAGTCTGGATTTACAGGCTTAGCTTTTACTCTTAGAAAAAATGGCATGGAAGATTGTAGTTGACCACAAACAGTACATCATTTTGGTCATGGCCTATGTGTCCCAGCATGTTTATACACAGAGAACTCAGGAGAGGGGAATATCCATTCTCAGTACATGATGGTCATTTGTTAACTGACAGGTAAAGGTAGAACCTCCAAAGGATGCACATTTGCTTCTAACAAATGTATTCATTATTTAAGTGAGCATACCATATGTATGCATACCATATAAGCCCCATTGACTCCATCAAAGTGGTAAAGAAACTACTTCTTAATCCCAACATCAGCCCCAGGACCCAAGGGATCAAAGAAGAGACCAATCACCTTACCTAAGACAGTAGTTGTCCAGTTATTACAGAACTTCTTGCTAGGGTGGCACCTTGCAAAGGCTAGAGATCCATGTTTGTCATGTTGCCTGTTGTATTCACTGCTTTCAGATGTGAAATAGATGAGCACTAGAGGTAATTGAGCTCCGGTGATGGTGTTAGAAATGCTTTGTTATTGTTGAGAAGGGAATGGCTATTTAATTCAGGAGTCTTATATGTATTGTCTTGTTTGAAGCCAATGATTTCTCAAAGGTAGGATTTGCTGATGGATGATCATTTTCCAGGCAATATGCTCCACCCAGCAGATCTCCTGAACATGGTGTTGGTGGCTAGCACCATGCAGTAATGATTCTTCATTGTCGGCTACCCCTTAGATTTATTTCTGTCTGCTAAGTTTCTAGCAAAGGCTATTCATGTTCTGGGAGATAATCAGTGGAACACCAGGCACCAAATAAAAAGTAGAGAAAAGACACTTAGAAAAGAAGAAATACGGGGGCTGGGAAGGTGGCTCAGTGGGAGAGCGCTTGCCTTGCATGCCTGAGGCTCTAGGTTCGATTCCTCAGGACCACATAAGCAAAAAGCAAAAAGCAGGAAGTTGACGCTGTAGCTCAAGTGGTAGAGTGCTAGCCTTGAGCTGAAGAGCTGAGGGACAGCGTCCAGGCCCAGAGTTCAGGCCCTACGACTGGACCCCCCACCCCCCAAAAAAGAAAAGAAGAAATACAAAATAAATTTGAGGTTCATCCCTGTGAAGTTGATCTGGCTGTGGTCCTGCAGTTCTTTTGTGGGCAAAATCAGGGTTGGAATTGCTCAGTGTAGCTACATTTCTATAAAGAAAAAATCATTCGGACTTGCTTACTCTGAAGTGCAGACTCCATCATGTCAGAGGGCGTGGAGAGGAGAGGGGACACCTTTCATTTGCCCCTCCGGATCTAGTCTGTGTTCTTGGTCAGTTCCAGAACAGTAACATTTAATCTGGCTTCTGGATGGAGATTGATTGCCAGGGAAAGGAGAGTAAGGGTGAAATATTTACTCTCCCAGTTTTCTCCCAGTTGGAGGAAGAAAGCCTTCAGAGGTATGCCTCTCCCCCAAACTCCCCAGGATCTTGGAACTCTCCCTTAAGCTTTCCTATCTAGTCATGGCAGTGAAGGTCCACCATTGCCAGTACCAGGGCAGCTTCATCTGAGCTTTTAGATCCTCTTCAATTAGTGTGCTAGCAACCCACCTGATGGAAGGTCCTGCCCTGGGACAGCTGGTCCTGAGATGCCCTGTTTCCAGGTACATCCGCCCAGCGTACTGAATGTGTCAGTGCTTGACTCTTGGTACTGGCCCCACCTCATCCACAACCAACTCTGTTCACCCTTCTGTTTCACTATTCACCCTATTCATGAATTTGCATGGGTCATTAGAAGGTACACAGGACTCCAATTTAAGTATGACTTTGGTTAACGATCAGAACATACCTGTAGATTTCACTTTCTTTTGATGATTTAATGTATGATGATGGGAAAGTGTATACTCTAATCTAGGCAGGTGTCATTTTAGCTTCTTTTTTGATTTCTGTTTTATTCTTTTCTTTCTATTAGTCCTCCATTACCAAATACTCGATGACAAGCTAAGACATGAATGTCTTTTCAATCTGGAAAAAGTTCAAGTCACTGACAGGTATCCCAAAGGACAAGTATAGATCACAGGATGAGAAGTGACTGTAATGTGGTCAGTTCCCTGTCATGGTAGTAGAAGGTTTCTTTCAATTATTCAAAGAGAAAAATGCCCAGAAATGCTATATATTCTCAGGATATGAAGCAATTTATTCCTCAAGTAGGTAACTTATATAACTCATCTTCAGACTGGATCTCATAGCTCAAAATGATTAGTGAGGAAACATTTAGGATATCTCAACATTAATATTCTGATTTATAAGAATTTATCTCTCTTCTAGTCTCCTCCTCTCCCCTCCTCTTCCTTTATCTCCCCTCCTCTGTTCTATCTCCTCCTCCTCCTTCTTGTCTAGCCCCCCACTCCCTCTCCTCTCCTCCTTCTCTTGACCGCAGATTTAAATACCATTACATGACAATGACTCTGAAAATTATACTTCCAGCCCTAGCCTCTTTTAGTATAGACTTCTGTACAGAGCAGTCCACCTAGCAAATTCTTTACATTCTTGGATGCTGAATTTATATTTTGAGCAAACACTTCCAGATCAGAATGCATGATTGCTTTATGTTCTGTGTCTTCCACCTAGATTTGCTCCTCTACCACTCATCTCCACATCAGAGGAGACACTGCTATTCACCAAGTTGCTCAGGTCACCAACTTTCTTGAATTCTTGTTTTTTCCCATGCCTCACACTGCCAATCACCAGTAAATTCCATGACTATCTCCAATACACATTCCAAATTTCTCCATTTCAGGTTCCTAGTAGTGAGAAGCTACCATCTTCTGCCAGGAGAGCACTACTGCCTCTTCATTGGTTGTTTATGCTTCCATTATTATCTTTTTACAAAATCTCTTTGCAATAGCCAGAGAATGAGTTATTAAAATCAACAAGTTTCATCTGCTAGTGATTCCACATCTCAGAGGGTGTCTGGAAATTCTTAGAGCTACTTGTAGTTGACACAATTGTAGAAAGTAAATGCCACTGGCATCTACTGGGTAGAAGCATAGAGGTACTCTGACCATCTTGAGATATACAATCCCTGTAATCAATAACTTTGCAGAACCAAATGTCAAAACAGCTAAAGCTAAAAATTTTATTGAAATGGAAATAGGATGATGTTATGTTCTCTTTTAAAAATCCTCCAATAGCTTTCTGTATCTGAAATCTAAACTTTTTACTATAGCCTATATGGCCTCAAATGGTGCTACGTGGGGTCTTGACATATACCCTGTTCACTTCATGTTCTGTTCTCACTGTCTTTCAAATAGTTTTTCAAGACGCTTTCAGTACTGTGAGTCTGAGCTGTCCACTGTGAAGGTTTGCCCAGGTTCCTTGTCAAATATACTCACATACCCCAACCTCACATACCCTTCACACTCTTTCTTTTACACAACTGGAGTTTACTCTCTTTACCCATGCATTATTCTATTTTCTGACTCATAGCATTTCTATATTGATTATTAGCTCATGAGAGATGGGAACTTTTTCAAACTTTATCTAGAAACCACAGTGAAAATTCTATAAATATTTGTTGAATGAATTAATGTCATGTTTGTACAGTAAAGGTTGAGTGGCTTTGTGAGTTTTTTGAGTATTCTAATAAGGAACATCTTATGCAAGAACAGTTTTTGTTTCAGGGCCAACAATTGCTCAAACATTTACTGAGCCACCTCCAACAGGACAAGTACCCTCCTCCTCCCTAAATATCTACAAGCTTTTCTTCACTGGCGTCCACACTCATCTATGTCTTTACTAATTCAATAGTTGGCAAGTTGGAAATTATTAAAGACGCTTTGCTCTTCATAATGGCCCAGAAACATTTCTAGCTCTTGAGAAAGCACACAGGATGAACCTGGTGGAACCATCTTCTAAGAAGATCACTCTGTTCATACCTCTTTGCTCATGAGTTGTTGTGTCACTATTCTGGTGGGTTGAATGTTGTCACATTCCCTGGATGTTGATCTACAGTTGAGACTGTGGAACTTGTGAATGTGAGTTAATTAGGAAAAAAAAGAGTTTTTGCTCCATGAGATTATCCTGGGTTATCCCAGTTGGTCTTGAATCCAATAAGTATCTTTAAGAGGTACAGAGGAAGAAACATGTGGAGGGAGGGAAGACCATGTGAAGATGGAGGCATAGAATGGAATGAGGCAGCCACAAGCCAAGGAAGCCCTGGAGTCACCAAAAGCTAGGGGGCCCAGAAGGTGCAATGATGGGAATGCGACCCTTCCAAAGTTCAGGTGATGCCAGTGATAATAGAAAGAAATGGGGCCTTTAGAAGTGATTAGGCCAAGAGCAGTCCTCTCTCTAGAATAGGACTGAAGGCCTTAGAAAAGGGGCTCTATTTCCTAACAAATGGGGCAGTGTTGTTCTTTCTGATGGAGGCATAGAATGCCATTATATATATTTACCGCATTTTCTTCTTGCATTCATCTACTGAGGGACATCTGGGTTGGTTCCATATCTTAGGTATGGAGAATAATGCTGCAATGAACATAGCTGTCTGGTAGCTTTAGTGTGACCTTGTTCGTGGTTGTTTGGGTAAATGCCCAAAAGTGGGATTGCAGGGTCATAGGGGAGAGTCCTTTGAGGAACTTCCACACTGCTTTCCAGAGTTGTGGAACAAGTTCACACTCCTACCAACGGTGCAGTAAGGTTCCCCTTTGGCCACATTTCTTCCAGCATCTTTTATTAGATTCCTTGAGTATAATCATTCTAACCAGAGTGAGGTGGAATCTCAATGTTGTTTGGATTTGCATTTGTTTTATGGCCAGAGATGTTGAAAATCATATTAAGTAAAATAAGCCAGACCCAAAGAAACATAGGTCTCATGGTTTCCCTTATTTGTCATAATTAGTATACATTTAGGATAATCCTAGCAGATGAGCAGAATAGCTCAATAGCTATGTCCATATGACCATATAAGATAATGCTAAGCAAAATGAACTCCAAGACATGGACACAAGAAGTTTTTCTTTGTTGTTGTTGTTCTCAATGTACTACATGATTTCATTTTTCTTTTGTGTTTCCCACCTCCTCCCCTCCCCCCCCCCCTCTGTATGGTTTATTCCCTGTTGTTACTGTGTTCGATTTTGGTATATATATTTATCTGAACTGGGGAAGAAGGAGAACAACAACATGGTGAAACAAAGGACAAAGAGGAAACCTATGCAGCAGTGATACTCACAAGACAATATGTTGGAAATGATCTGTACAAGTTGGGGGGGGGGATAAAGGGGAGGGAGAGAGGGAGAAAGGGTTACAAGTTAGACAAATGTCATCACTACCTTACTTAGGTAAGTGTAACCCCTCTGTACGTCACCTTGACAATAAAATTAAAATAAAGAACCCCAAAAGATAAAAAGAGAAGGGGTTTCATGAAGTATTGGGTAAGCTTGCCTCGCTACTTTCTTCCATGTAAGGACACAGTGTCTTTCCTCGAGTAGACAGAGCATTTAGGCACAGAGCAGGCCTCACCAGACAACTGAAATTCCGATCCTCCAGAACTCTGAGAAATAAATTTTTTGTTCGTCATAAGTTACATAGTCCATGGCATTCTCTTACAGCAGCACAAAGAGACCAAGAGAAAAGTTCTCCCTGGGAGCCTCTCTCAGGAATACAGCCCAGCTGGATTGGCTTGGGGACTTCTGTTTTCTAGAACTGAGAGAGAATAAATGTATGTTGTTTTAAGTCACGGAATCATTTGTTATGACAGCCACAGGAAATTAATATAAGCTCCCACACAACAGACTCCCCACTCTATACCCATTGCCTCAGGCTCTCCTGGCTTTGGCCTCTGCCTCCTTTCCTACTCCCATCTTCTGTCTGCTTCCACTGGCCATGCCTGCCCCAGGCTGGCTGTTACCACAATCCCAGCACCCCCCTTCATCCTTCAGCTAGCCTTTGATTGCCTTTTCCCCCAACTCCTTCCCCCTCTAGTTAAGCTGGAAATCTGCTTACATTTCAAGACCCACTTTAGATTTCCATTTCCATTTCTTTCCTTTCTTTTAAGATACGTCTCTCAGTGCCTACTGTGCTCTGGCACCAATTTTTTTTTTTTTTAATGCTAGTGTATTCTGACTATTTTATCAATTAATTATAAGTATTTCATGAATACAATGTCCTTATTTTAAAAGGGGATTATACATAAAGCTAATGTTTCCCTTTCCTCATTCCATTTTTCCTCCCAGAGATATGGCTTGTCTTTTTTCATATTTATTTCATCCGGAAAGAAAATTTCAGAAAATGAGCAAGTTTAAATTTTTTTTTTAATTTTAATTTTTGTTGGTCATGAGGCTTGAACCCTAGGCCTGGGCGCTGTCCCTGAGCTCTTTTGCTCAGGGCTAGCACTCTACCACTTTGAACCACTTGAGTAGTATTTTTATGAGGTCTTAAACTATAAATTATATATTTATTGTCATACATTTGGACACATAAGTTACATATAAATGTATTCTATATGTCTAGATAGTGTGTGTGACTGAACTTTCTGAGATTTGTCCTAGGAGGAGAAAAATTTTATGTTGGCTCATAGTTTTGGGGTCCAACCCATGATTGGTTGGTCACAGGACACAAAAGAGAGAAAGGAAGAGACCAGGGCCCATTGTTACCTGCCAGGCATGCCCTCGACAACCTAAAATCACTCCCTAGCTCCCGCCAGCTAAATGCTTCATCTCTTTGCAATAATGACATGGACTGTGACTCAAGTCTTTAATACTGGGGCCTTTGGGAGGAGATTCCAGATCCAAACTACAGCTCACCCATGCTGTGTTCTTCTCTGTGTCTCTTCACTCAGCTCATGTATAAAAGGTGAACATCTAGGCAGTTTGTCCTTTGTCACTATAATGAATATGGGAGTGAGTCTGTGAATGCTCTTGCATCTGCCTAAGTGATAGCATTTGTTACAGTGGACACAAAAAACCAAAGGAAGGGACACACATTTCACATTTCAGCAAATATCACCAAATCTTCTTTTAGTAAGACTTGGGGGAGGGAGAACCAATCTTTGGGTTTTGATTGGCTTACCACAGAATGCATGCGTCACAAGGGTCTGCATCTTATTCTTTTCATTGTCTCAGATATCTCTGGCATTGTTCTCAGCTTCCTACAATAGTCCATGTAAGAGAAAAAATGGCTAGTGAGAGCTGATGCTCTCATCCTGGAAGCAGAATTAATTCTTTATTTATTTTTTTTTTGTATGTTCAATGCCTGGCAGTGTCTCCTTACAAATACATGACCCAAAATATCTGTTGTTGGTTTAATAAAGAATGCTGTCAGCCCATCACTGTACATCTGGTTTACCAGTTCCTGGCAATGACTATCTAGATGCTTCTTATAAAAATCAGAAACGACTATGCCATTAACAAATGTAAGCTCTCTCCTTCTCTCTCCCTATTGGAAACAATTATCCTTGGGGATTTCATATATCCAGCAACTGGTTTAGGTATATTATGCGTCTAGGTATAAGAAGCTCTCACAACCATGATGTGGCCACCTCATCCTTTATAATCTCACCATGGTGCACGAGAGACAGTCATATCTACAGCTGAGCATTACTCAGAGGGTCCAGATCTTGTGCTAGATTGTACAGGGAAGAAAAGAGGCAAGGGATGGAAGAACCAGTGGCTCCATGGGCTGATTCCACGGTGAGCCAGCACTGGGTTACAAATGGGCAGATTCCATTTAAAGTGAATGAACACACCTGGACATGTACGTGAAATTTAGAGTGACACTGAGCTCATTTTTTGAGATCAGCTCTGTTCGTCATCAGTTCAGGATGCAAAGCAGAATCTAGAATGCCTTGTGGGGACATGGTCTTTCTATGACACATGAACCATTTCTTAGAAGCAGTTTGCCACCTCTTTTATTTGTGTGTGGATATATCAATGGTATTTAGCTAATGAAAAGTATATGTGCACATACATTGAAAAAATGAATTACAGTAAATATCTAGGAACTTCTCTGGTTGTATATAGTGTGATATACACAATACACTTCCTAGTTATAACAAATATGAATGAAAAATACTGTTTTTATCTTAACTGAGTTGGTATAGCTATTCATTACCAACCTGTATGCCTATTTATAAACTTGAAGAATGTTTCAGCTTTTCTAAAGTGCAAGGGAAAACTCTCAATTACGTACTCTAGAAATTACCTTCATAATTCATAGAGTGATTAAAACAGTATACAAAAAGAAATTTAGAGTCTGTTATAACTTGCCAACTTTTCATTTTGCCAAGGAAGGACATTAAAAAAGAAGAAAAACAACGGTTATTTACTACCATGCCCTCGACCAGCTCCCAGAAAGGTCAAGGAGGACATTCTCAGAATAAAGAGAAGTCTCTTAGCTGAACAAAATTGAGGTTTATGCAAAATTTAGGTTTACAACAATTGTATCTTATATTTTCTGGTTACTACAGAGGCACACTGAAATCTTGGTTACCTCGAAGGCCCAATTAAAGCACCAGTGTTGGAGAATTGTTTTTACCAGCCTGGCTGCCTCCAATGTCTGGGTTTTTCTGAAATTCTCCCATGATATCCAGTGACTTTCCATGTTTGGGCTGGGTTTGGAGATTGTACATGGCCTTATGGTGGGCTCTGCTCCAATGCAGATGTTTGCCTGAGCAATACCAAAGCAGGGAAACTACTAGTGAGTTCAGCTTGTTCCTTTCCATGCTTCCTTGAGGAGCATGGAAAAGAATTCCTGGCAAGAGCCAGAACATGGGAAGAAATTTCTGTGACAGAGTATGACTAATGCCATTATCCTGGGTGCTGAAGCCATTGCTCAAATGCTACCAGAGCTTGCACTTGTCTAACAAGGATGCTCAATACCAACACTGAGAACTCAACTTTTCAAGTAGATGTTGATCAGCATGTTTGCCTTTTGCTTGGCCTAGTGGTTATGCCATTTTGAGAAAATACAGCGAGAATCTCGGCAGAGGTCTGGTTTTGTGTGTTTAGATTGGTAATTAGGAAATGACACAAACTCTTAGCTTACTTAGAGATCATCCTTTCTTTATTCTACTTCACTCCAAATTTCTTTAAGAACCTTCTGTCTCTTGCTACAATGCCAAAGAGTCTGCCATAGGAAAGGTAAAAGTAACTGTCTTAGTCTAACAATATGGTCATCATTTTAGGAGTCACCTGCTTACCACAAGGTACAAGTAAGGTCCCCAAACTCTAATAAATGTGAGAAGAGTACTTATGAAATATTTCCACTCAAAATCGTAGGCAGAAACCAACCATGTGCTCTATACCAGAGTGAGCTCATTACACTCAGAGGCACCCAACACAGGTAGCAATAAAATAACTCAATATCGATTTTTGCCATACAATAGTAAGCTTTTTGAAAAGGGAAATGCACTGGCGTTTAAAAACAATAGATATGAACAATTTGAGTTTTCTAAATTATTTCCTTTATGTTCAGTTGTGTAGCCTCCTCTCCATCCACATTTGTTACTTTTCTAGGAATCTCAGTCCTATCGAGATGACCCTAAGCCCCTTTAAAACAGTACAATTGAAAACCTTAAAACATTGATAATTTAGCCTGATCATTTGTCTCACACAGTTCACAACTGCAATTGTTTTGTGTGGCTAGTGTTTGATATTCTTTTCTCATTATTAATTTTCCTAATAAAATAATGGCACCCAGGGGTAGAAGGCAAAGTGTCCTATGATGGGTGGGGGAATGTGACTTTTGAGAAAATCAGCTGCAGGTTCAAATCCTGGCTCTTCTGTTTATTAACCTTGCAAATATGGCCCATTGCTTAATGTCTTTAAGCTCTAGTCATCATTTGTAAAATTGAAATAACATCCACATTACAAGGCTGCAACAAGTACTAAAGAAAATGGATGTGAAGTTTTAGCACAGTTCTTAATATGTCAGAGAAGTGTGAGTCACATTTCACACCACTGTAAGAGAAAATATCCATAGTAAATAATCAGTCCTATATTCTCCATAAGGATACACACATGTCTGTTTCTATGCTCTCCATAGCTGGAGGAAGGTGATGCTTTTCATTTTATTATAGTAAAACTAGCCACCTCTCATTTGGCTTCCTTAGCTTCTGTGAGGTAGTTTTTATGTAGGTATTATTGTTTCAAATGATGTATCTGTGGGAGATCATCCCTTTAGGATCTTACTCAGCCACCATCTTGCTCCATTGTCAAGCTATGGTTACAAAAGCACCAGCCACCCTATTCTCTACACTCTTCCCACAGAGACGTGGGGGCCTGTTATGTATTTCTTAAGTTAGACCATAGTGAGTTGTGTTGCCTTGTTCCCTGAAGTGTTATACTGAAGTGTCCACAACCCTGTGTGATTGCTTGGGGGCCTCCCTGCTGTGAGGAAGCCCCCAGCCTCTGAGTCATCTTAGCTCACTGTACCACCTGACATGGAAGTGAGTAATTCTCTATGTGATTGTAACATCAGCCTTAAGTCACTTTTGCCTTTTGGACATTTTTACTTGTCTCTTTTAAACCTCTTAAGGCAGACAGAAACTATTTCTTGATGCCCTGTATGAATTCCCAACTTGTAGAATCTGTAAGAATTGGAACATAGTTTGAGATGGTTTGTTACACAGTTCATGTAACTTGAATATAGAACACATTTTCAATTAGAGGAGATAGATACTGTGCATGGCTTATTTACTCTTTTATGGTACATAGACATTCTGGGGAAGAAGAGAGAAACCCAGAGGATCTCATTTTATGTACCCTTACATTCAAAATAGATTTCAGGTCCTTTGAGTGATGGGAACTTTCATCTACATAGATCAAAATAGCTATCAAAACAAAGCATGGAATGGACAGTATGAAATTGAAAATCTTAAACAATTTTGAATACTTAAATTGTATGGAATCAATGACAGTCACAATTCAAATCCCAGAAGAATGTCACAGCGAGTATATAATCTTAGAAATATAATGGAAGTAACGTGGAAAACTACAAGTTTAATGAAAGTCTGGACACATTTTTAGTTGACACAATGAAATAGTTCTATCTTCAAAGAAAGAGGGAACTTATATAAATCTTTCCTAATTTTATTACTTTCATTTGTTTAACAGTTGAAGATAGAAGTAAGTCTTGTAAAGCTTCATATTGGATGAGATGTGAATGCCCCAGGATGATTTTTAAAAACCAATGATAGGATATTATTTGTGTTACGTTGAGAAAAAGACCCAAGGAAAGGAAAGGGCAAGGGAAGGACATCAGGTAATTAAGGCGAGAAAATAATGGTAGCTTGGTCAAAGATGATAGGAGTGGAGAAATTACGATTCTAGATACATACTGAAGGAAGAGTTGCTAAGATTTCCTCACAGATTGGTTATGGTATGAGAAAGAAAGAAAAGAGAAAAGAATGATTCCAGAGCTCGTAACCTGAGTAACTGCCAAGGTGGAGGTGCCATAAGCCACAATAGGGAAATTACTGGGGAGAAGATTTGGGGAAGGGTTAACATTGGAAATTCAATCTTGGACCTCTAGGGAGGTGTCTAAGTAGAGACATTTAGTTGGCTGCTGGATGTCTAAGGCTGGAGATAAACATTGCAATGTGTTAACTATAGATGTTCTGCAGATTTGGTGGAATGACCCAACAGCCTACCTCCTTTCTTTGCTACCCCACATACTTTTGCTATACCTCCCCGGGAAGAGTTTTATGATCTTCTTTGCTTTACAATTTCTAAAGACTCTTCTTATCTTCCTTTCTGCACAGCGAACTTCTCAAATTGCATCCTATGCAATTTGATATCCTTTATTTTGCTTACGAAATATTGCTTAGATTGAATCATGACAGTCTTTGAAGCTCTTCATTATATGTTCACATTTCAAATGCTAAGTCTTGTAAATGGGTTGAAATAATACTTTTAATTGCCTTTTCTTATTTATTAACATTTGCCATAAAACTCAAGCTCTGTTTTTATTTTTTCTTCAATGTAGATTGTTAGCTCTTCTCCCCTCTTATGTGCCAGTAGGGCCTGGGCACTGTTTCTTAGCTTTTTCACTTGTTTGGCACGCTACCACTTGAGCCACACCTCCATTTTTGGATAGTTTTGTGGTTAATTGGAGATAATAATCTCAGGGACTTTACTGTTAAGGCTGTCTTTGAACTACCAGCCTCAGAAATCAGCCTCCTGAGTAGCTAGGATTACAGGCATAAGCCACTAATGTCCGTTTTCTCTTTGAAACTGAAAATTAGTAAGGTGACATTGGCAAGATAGCCAGAGATACTTAGTATCTTTCCCTCCATAAAAGAAAACTGAAACCAGGAGGAAGAAGTCACTATTTAAGTGTCTCAGGCAGAGCCTCAGACTGCAGGGGTGGGTATGGTAGTCACTGCGAAGCCTGGAGATACACACTGGCCTGAGAACGAAGGGATCTGAGAACATACTATCCACCATTCCATCTCATAGGATCAACCCTAAATGCCAAGGTCTTCATCTGGGACAACATTAAGCAGGGGACCCATCGTAGTTCCCATACAGACACATGAGGAATTCATTCCTTGCTCCTGCAGGCCCCAGTCCTGTCTGTGCAGTTACCAGGCTCCTACACTTTTGCATAGCCCTGAGAAATAGCTTAATGTATACTGCACTGTGCCCCAGTGTGGTTCTTACTGCACCAAGTCATCTTAAGACTCTCTTGTTGCCCTAGCTTTTTAAAGCAGTCAAGAGGCAATCTCCTACCCCAGAAAGCACCTGGGTGGCCCACCTTGAACTGCTTGGTCTGTAGAAGCATCCAGAAAATAGAAGTTCTGTCCACCCATGTGATGATCTAGAAGCAACTAAGTGGTCTGCTCATACATCTTTGGCATAAAGAAAGAGCCAGTGACTAACTGAGCAATTATGGCTGCCAAAGCTCTTGGGAATCAGCCAGGTAGCTCTATGGTGCTGCACTCAGCTCTGGAAAGTCACTGGACAGTCCACTCTGATGATCTATGGTCACAAAGGCCTTACCTGTGGCTCCAGAAACAAATTGAAAAGTCTTTCTTGTGTGAATTGACCTGATCAATGTCCTTGGCAGCAGCAAGGGGACCACATGGATGCACGTATGACTATGTCACAACGAGACTCTCCTCCTGCAATTACTTTATGCTAATGTGTGTGTGTGTGTGTGTGTGTGTGTGTGTGTGTGTGTGTGTGTGTATTTAAAAAATAACTGAACTGGAGACATCATCTGAAGACAAATAGCAATTAGGAAAAGAGGATCAGCTGTTAGAAGTGGAAAGCCAAATCCAGGTAGATTAAAGGCAAACACGAATAAAGAAAGTACCGATAGCCAAAGAAATTCCTGACAAGAGGAGCTTTGATTGAAGTGGTTGTGTGGCCAAGGGGTAGAATCTAGGATTCCATCAAATCTAAAAGCCCCAGCAGATGGTGGGGACAGCCAAAGAAAACCTTGCTGTCATAAAATGGGTGAAAAAGACTGAAAAAAAAAAAGGCTCTGAAAACAAACGAGAACCAACCCATACCCAATAACAAGAGACTCAGTGGTGAAGAATGGGCTCCTGGTTCTTGGCCTTGGCTAGCTGCATGGTACAAACCTCTGTAATCAGATTCCTTTATAGCATACATTGGTAGCATCTTGAGAATACATGACAGGTGGTAGTCTAAGAGCTTTACAAATATTAACTTATTTAATTATCCTTTAAACCCTATGAAGCAAGGAGGATCAACATCTCTACTGTCCAGCAGAGTCCCATTAACTTTGCCCAAAGTAGCACAATTCAGTATGTAGTAGAGCTATGATTCTCATGTGATGGGTTGAGCACAGCTATATGTATGCTTGTGTCTGTCATGCTATGCTGTGCTACAAGAAGGTGGAAAGAAAGATGCTGCAAATGACTGTGCCTGTGGTTCAAAGCTCCTACTTCCCAATTCCTAGAACTCATTCATACTAAGCCAGATGCTTCCACACCAAAGCCATAACAAAGCACTGCTATTTTTCTCTTTCCTTCCCCATCCCTGCTCTTGTTTATTTAAATTTATTTTTATTTACTTAATTATCTATTTATATTTTGAGACATTCTAGAGTCTAGGCTGGCCTTGAACTTTCAATCCTTCTGTATCAGTCCCTAGAGTAGTAGGATTACAGGTGTGTACCACCGTGCCCAGGATGGGCCATTTCTTAAATATGATCGCTTCTATGTACTCTAAGTATGTTCAACTCCATCACCAATAAATACAACTCAATAAAAGCAGAGCAAAATGAATGGGCTATTTAACGCAGAGTAGACAACTGGGGAGCATATTTTGTTTTCCACTGAGTAGTTGAAAGACAGGATTGTGGAAGACCAGCAGTTCTGCTTCCTGTTCTACAAAACACGGGGACCAATAGCAACTTAATTAGCTTACACCATGGGAAGGTTTTCCATGGCTTATGATAATTCCTTTTCTCCTTGGTCCAAAATAACATCCTATTAAATAGATGAGTTGCTGGGTCTGAGAGGATGTTGATCCCAAATGTTGGAAATGAGAAGACCAGACGACCCCCGAAAGGAAATTGCAGAGAGGAAAAACATACCATGGGGGCATACGGTCACAACCTGACTTAGCATCCTGTAAAACTACAGTCTCCTCGAGGATTTTCCTGATTATGGTCTTCAGAAGCATGAAAAAGTTTAATGGGATTTTCCTACTTATTGAGTTGCAAAAACACAAGAAAGTTCCCCGAGTCACACAACAGACTTGTCTCACTTGAGATAAGTTACTGGCAAGTAGTAACTCTCAAGTTATTAGTGTTATGTGACAGTTCTGGGAAGGGGCAAAGTTGTTAGTCACAAGAATCCATGGTCTCTACTTTGAATAGAATCTTTTAATCAAATACTGTTAACGTTTTTGGGAGAGACAAGAGGGTAGGGAGACACTCACGGATTTCTTTATGAAAGCTACGAATGTATACTCCAGAAAAATGCATGGACAGGCATAGTTGTCATATACTACATTTTATTTTATGGAGTTTACAAACTGATTAACTCTTTGCTTCCCTAGGCAGCATCTAATAGAATTTTATTGCTGGTTTAAAATGATAGTTTAAGAGGCTCCTTATTGTTACAATTGCAGCTAAGACTACTAGAAAATTCTTCGGCATTGCCATATTTACCTGTTTAAAGAAGAAAGTTTAGCTAGGCATGGGTGGCTTGTGACTATTTATCCTAACTGTTCAGGAGGCTGAGATCTGGAGGATCAAGAGTCAAGGACAGCCTAGGCAAAAATGGAGATTTTTATCTCTAGCTAACCAATAAGATGCCAGACTAGAGAAGTGGCTTAAGTGGTAGAGAACCAGTCAAATAGCTCTCAAGCATTGAGTGCAAAACCTGGTATCAGGAAAAATAATTTCAAGATTAAGAAGTATGGACATGTCCAACTGTTGAGGCCATTTTTCAAAGTGAAGAGTTAACAGTGAGGCAAGAAATAATGAATTTGGGGTTCAATTATTTTGTTTTACTGCTTAGGTATGTATTTATTAATGATACTAATGCTTATACTCAATTATTATTCTTGTTATTATTTTTAACAAACATTACTGAATCTCCTTGGAGTAAGAAAAAAAAACATTCCACTTACAGTTTCCTCCCATGGGATATAAATCTTGCTGTTCAGTTTAACAAGTTAAAAGGATCAGTTTCTAGTGAAAACTAGCTGGAATCAGATAAAACAGGGAGGGGAAAAAAAAAGAGAAAAGCTCTTCCCAGGCATCTCCCTTTGATACTGTCAAGCTCAGGAAACAAACTTAAGTGGTCCAATATAAAATTCCATCATTGTTTCACCCGTTCACGATTTGTTCATGAATTAATTTAAACATGTTTTCATTGAGATCCCACCACATGGCAGACTTTGTGATAAGTGATATGCAATTAATTCAACACATCCTGTCTAGGAATGCCAGTAAGGTCCTGTGGGCTTTCAGAGCCTGGTTTCCTGCCTTACTGATGTCAACTTCATCATCATCCATCAGCAAAACAGGTGAATGAGTCAACCAAAGGCCTAGTCGGGGCAGCACACCATCAAGGGTCTGTACTTCAAAGTGAAAGCAATTGTGGGCCGAGAATGCTTCTAAAAGGCAGACAAAATGCTGAACCAAGGACACAGGATGACCCTTTGCAGCAATGATACTCACAAGACACTACATTGGAAATGAACTTTGCAATTTGGGGGGCAGGGTAGGGGAGGTGGGGGAATGAAGGGATAATAGGAGAAAAACAAAGGAGGGGGTAACAATGCTTGACAAGAAATGTATTCATTATCTTACTCATAACTGTAACCCCTCTGTACCACATCTTTACAAAAATTAAAAAAAATAAAAGGCAGATGTAGACTGTGCTTCAGTTCTGTAATCTAAGTACCTCTTGGTATGTAGTAGGAACCCAATGAGTTTTTGCTGAGTAGATGAAAGATTTTGCTGCTCATTTGATTGTTCAGTATTTAATAATAGCATGGTAATGATCACACCTATATATACATGAGGAAAGCTGAGTCCTAGCTCACTCTAGGATTCCATCTTTTCAACTCCTAGTGCAGGTTCATCCCATGAGCACACAGACCATCAGGGATTAAGTATTTCTTCTACCTAGCTTCTACCACTAGGTAGAAGAAAAACAAAGAGAGAATACACACACACACACACACACACACACACACACACACACACACACACACACACATACATCATTGTGGGGATGGGAGAGAGGATAGACAAGAGGAAGAGAAAGAGGAGAAAGGAAGAGGAACAGAGGGACATAGAACATAGAAGAGAAGACCAGAGGAAAAGACAAGAGGAGAGAGGGAAGAGAAAGGAGGAGGTAGAAGGAGAGAGGAGGAGAGAAGGGAAGGGAAGAAAAGCCGTGAAGAGCAGAGAGGGAAAAGATGGAGAAGGAAGTAAAGGCCTGGTCCGTATCTCAGTGGCAGGCAGAACACAATGAAAACCTATCTGGTTAAGCCTCTTTTTAGGAATGAATAGCTAATGCCTACTAACCAGCTTTAGCAAGATGAGGATATCCAGTTTTTAATTGGAAATAATATAGCATCACACTAAAGGCTGTTCCTTAAAACTAAGGCATTGATAAAGCCAGGTTCATGTTTCTCCCACTACAGTGTTTGGAAACGGGAGCACAAAACCTAATTGGCCAAATAAAAGAACTCAAGGCTCCACAGAAAAACCTGCTAAATCCATGATTGATGTCCGCTGACACCTTGGAACAATGACACCATGGGAACTGACAGAGGGCACACAACAGGCCCAAGGAGGAAATGGCAGCCCAGGCTATGTGGACGACAAGCACACCCAGCCACAGTTCTGGGTCACAGCAACTGAGGTGGGAGTTGTCACATCTGCCCCACACATACCAATATGAAGTTTATCTACTCATTTAGTTATTGAATATTTATGTCGAGCCTTCTGGATGTCAGGCCCTGGCACTGGGCATCCAACAGAGTGGAAAAGACAAAACACCTTCTCCAAGAGTTCTCCATTTGACTGGGAGAAATATAAATAGCCAGGTAAATATTTATTTAAATATTCCTTTATGGGAAGCACCATTGTCCCTCCTGAGATCAGCACCCTGCCTTGTGTATGCAGACCTGGCCAAACTGTGATATGCCAGGGGGTCAGAAACAGCACAAAAGGGAAAATCCAGTGTCATTCTGACCATAGTAAACTAGAGCTTTGGTGGTCTCAGACACCCACACATTCTGATGGCCACGCCCTGTGTAGATACTCCCCTGGAATTGAAGCTGACCCAGGGACTCATTTGGACCAACAGAATGAGATGGAATCAACACTGGGTTGGATCCAAGCCTGGTGAAGACTTGTATAGCCAGGCATGTTGTGAGCCTCCCTATCCTGAGACCACCCTGCCTTGAGAAGTCCAGCCTCATCACTTGGGGGGACCATGCAGAAGAAGGCCTGGGCCCCAGCCAATAGCACCAACACCAACCTGTCACCAGAAATGAGCAGGCCAACTTGGAAACAGATCCAGGAGCTGAGATGTGCTAGCTTTCCCCACATAGAGCAAAGCCCTGCCATAAACCTAGCTAAGTATACAATCAGGAGCAAAGAAAGGGGCTGCTGTTTTCAGCCACTATAATGCTTTATTCACCTGGTTTAATAAAAACAATGACTTTCAATCTAAGATGCAAACCCATATAATAATTTTTCCACGGACAGCTTTGGCTTGTATCTTTTTATTTTTTTAAATGTGTTGAGGATTTTCTTGCTTTGTTGTCTGTACTCTTTGATTTCCAAATACCTCATTGAGGACATGAATTGCTGGATCTTAAATAAGGGGGAAATATGTTCTGACTTAAGGCTTCAAAAGAGATGTTGGCTGTTAGGAAGACAAGACTCCGTTTCTGCTGACCTATTCAAGTCTTTCGGGCCAGGCTTACGTCCTGCCATAATTCTGTAGGTAGGAAGCTGAACTGGAATTGACCTCAGTGTGTATTTCCCAGCTCAAGTGACAGCACCCCACCCTGGAATTCCTGACAACATTATCAACCTCATACAGCAGCCACTTGCTGGCCATCCTCAGAAAGTGCTGGCGACAAGTTCTCGTTCATACAGATGGGATAAATCTGCCTGGCTTTATGCAAAGGAAAAGGAAAAGCAAAGCAATTAATTCCCCTCCCTGGGGAAACATGCAGTGGCCATGAATTCGCCAGGTAGCACAGCGGCCAGCTGGTCACAGAGGATGCTCCATCCTTCCCCTGTCCTCTGCCTTTTCCTCCTCCACAGAGGAGGGAGGGGCAGTGTGTGGAGCTGAGAGTGGCTGAGGAAATTAGGACAGGAAAGCATACTATGACTAGGAATATAAAAGGAACATTTCTTCTTCTTCTTCTTCTTCTTCTTCCTCCTCCTCCTCCTCCTCCTCCTCCTCCTCCTCCTCCTCCTCCTTCTTCTTTTTCTTCTTCTTCTTCTTCTTCTTCTCCTCCTCCTCCTCCTCCTCCTCCTCCTCCTCCTCCTCCTCCTCCTCCTCCTCTTCCTCCTCCTCCTCCTCCTCCTCCTCCTCCCCCTCCTCCTCCTCCTCCTCCTTCTACTTTTTCTCCTTCTCCTTCTTCTTCCTCTTCTTCTTCCTCCTCCTCCTCCTCCTCTTCCTCCTCCTCCTCTTCTTTCTCTTCTTCTTTCTCTTCTTCCACCTCTTTTTCCTCTCTCTCTCCTGCCCCCTTTCTTCTTTTGGTGCCCATCCTGGGGCTATGAAATTAGGATCCTGGTGCTGTCACTATCCTTGAGCTCTTTACATTTTAGGCAGGGGGAGGGGGGAGTGTAGTTGTGCATGTGGGAGGGAAGGGTTGGTAGGGGAAAAACAAAGGAGGAGGTAACAACGCATGATAGGAAATGTACTCATTACCCTGCTCATGTAACTGTAACCCCTCTGTGCAGTATTTTTACAATAAAAATGTATAAAAAAAGATTAGCACTCTACCACTTGAGCCACAGCTCCACTTCTGGCTTTTGTGCTGGTTAATTGGAGATAAGAGTCTCGCAGATTTTTCTGCCTGGGGTGATCCTCATATCTCAGCCTCCTGCATAACTAGAAGTACAGGCATGAGCCACTAGTTCTCACTTCCAGTTTATTGTGAGGCACAATCAAAGTTTGGGAATCCTTTATGTGTTGAAATTCAGAGAGAGAAATAAATCGATTCCCATTTATATTTAATTTCAGAAGGAAAAACATTAAGCTTCTCTAGCTTCTAAATTTATTAGTTGTTAATACTTACTGACAGTTAACATTGACTTTCCTTTTACTTGTCTGTAAGTCTTTAGCTATTTGTAACAAAGTTATACAACCTAAGAAATTTGAGATGATCATCTTTGCCTGATCATTGGGTTTCAGTTTATTGTAAAGTAAGACTCCCATACCCAATAGTAAATTTACATATAATATTATATTACATATATTATGCATGTACTATATTATATCTTAAAATATATTATGCACACAAAATATATTAATAAGATATGAATATATAATATATTACCTAATCACATATTATATTATCTACTAAATTACATTTAATTTTGTTAACCTGTCTCAAATGGCCAAGTAGCTTAAAGGGTTCCTGCAAAAAAGCCACCAAGCCTAAATAATAAGAAAATGAATAGTGATGACCATTTTACAATCTGTTTTCTAACACATTTTTTTCTGACTAGATTATTGACTATTGAAAATAATGCTTTAGTGAGCAGGAAAATAGATTTTATTTTATAGTGAATGTTAAAATATTTAAAGCATTATATAGTTCTGTTTATTTCATAGTTTGGTATATGTATTTTGTGTGGTTTGATTATAAAATACACTAGCATAGAATATAAATGTAAATATCTTGTACATGTCTAGTGATTCAGATTCAAGTGATATCTTTTTTAAAACAAAATAATTCTTCTCTTTTTTGTGTGTGTCAGTACTAGGCCTTGAACTTAGGGCTGTTTGTTCTTGCTCAGCTTTTCTGCTCATGGCTGGCTCTTTGCAAGACTCTACTTCTGGCTTCTTGCTGGTTAATTGGACACAAAAAGTCCCCAATTTGTCTGCCTTGGCTGGCTTTGAATCTCAATTCTCAGATCTAAGCCTCCTGAGTTGTTAGGCTTATAGGTATAAGACATCAGCACCCAGATACCATATTCTTTTAAATCAAATTTCATAGCAGCATATGCCTAGATATGTACAATAAGTTCTGGAAACTGTATAAGAAAGGTATCTTTTTTGTCAAGTGGTATACATGAAACAGAAGAATCACAAGCAGAAGGAATTATGGCCATTGGCTATCTATATGGGGCATAATAAAATGGCAAACTTGATTAACTTGGCAGTATAATGCCATAAAATGATCAAATTGGTACATAACCAGCCTTATTTCTCAGATAAGAACACTAAGGCTCAGCTCTCTTAGCCATAGCTGTTTGTGACTGCCTCAATGTGTCTTTCAATCTAGGGAGCCAATGAGGATCCTGAGAGAAGAAGACACAGTAGCTACACAAAATTGGAAATGGGTTTGGTACTTTAACTAATTTGAGAGTTCGCCATGATGCTGGGCCAGTTATGCTCTGGAGGAAGCTAGTCTACTGGGCAGCAGAAAGGACATGAAGGGTTATACATGTCTGAGCCATGTCCTCTCAGATTTTACCAATGCTGTAAGTAGCTCTGCAGCATCACTAGTGCAGACAGTAGACGAGCACATGGAGATGGCTGGTGCTGTGAGGGTTACTCTTCCACAATCATAGCATTTTCTTCTTCCCAAGATGCAAATCCTGAAAACTGGCATGGATTTAAATGACATGGGTTTTTAGGTCTTCTCACGAGTTTGGCAAACGTCTAAAGCTCGTATTTCCATTGCTACTATACTTCTTTAGTGGATTCTGATGACTAACCTGGACTCCCTTGTTATTATGTCCAGAAAATAAAGTTGAAAGAAGGTAAGTGTAGAAGGTGATAATAGTAAGTTAGAAAATTCAAAGAATCTGGGCCGTGGACCAGAGGTCTTTTGGTGTGTGGTGGTGATGGTATCTGTTAGGCAGGCACTCTTACTACCTGAATCATGTCTCTAGCCATTTTTGCTTTAGGCTCTTTTTCAGATAGGGTCTCACATTTTCTTCCTAGGCTGGCCTCAACTAGGATCCTTTTGTCTACACCTCCTGTAAAGCTTGGCTTATACATGAATGCTACCACTTCCAGCTTGTTTTTTGGGATGGTATCTTGCAAACTTTTTGCCCAGGCTGGCTTTGAATCAGAGTCCTCTAGATCTCTACCTCCTATGTAGCTGGGAGCCTAAGTAGGTGTAAGCCACTATACCTAGCCTAGAAGGTAGTGTCATGCTAGACATGATAATTTTCTTAAAATATTCTCTTCAATGAGTGGCCATGCTCATCAATGAGTGGCCACGATCATCTTTAAATGGGAAATATGGTAGAACAGGATTGCCAAATCTTCACAGGGTCAAGATTGCTGGCAAGTCAGAAAAGCTGGGAACACCCCTTCCCTTGTCACTTACATTGCTGGGCTTGTTTTCCACATTCTATCAGAACCCCCCTGTTCAAGCTTTACCCTCTCTTCTGCTTTAGCCATTCCATAGGATCACTAGTATCACCTCACTCCACGCGTATCTAATTGTCCAGTGATGTGGGCTCCACATCTTAGTAGCTCTTACTGGAGGGAAATTCCATAGGAACTTTATGCTATCAATTTTGTCCTCTGATCATCTGGTCAACGTGCTCTTTCATTCCCTGTAACTACCATGTTATATGTTCTTCCGTTTCCTCAAGTGAGCATCATAGTGCTTTCTCTTTATACTCCCATTGGTTTGTACACTGGCTTATTAGAAAGGTTACTAAAGGACAGCTATCTTGGCAACTTACCTGCAGTCCCACGAAGACAGCACTAGGCATCAGTTTTACTCCCCATAACCTCCTTTGGGGGTTGAATACACACTTGAGCATTGACTGATGAGAGCTAAGAGGATGTTCTTAAACCCTGATCCCTGAGCCAGGCCCCCTCCCAAAGCCAGCAAGCCTTACAGGGGCCTCCACAGTCTGTCCAAACAGCTGTGTCACAACATCCTGCGTTGACAGAGGCAGCAATCAGTCATTCTGAGCTTCCTGATTAAGTGGTGAGGGTGCATTCTGCAAAGGCCTCAGGGTTTGTGAGTGGTGTCTCATGTTAGCCACAGTGAAGATTCTAAGGGCAGAACTGTCAGGGACTGGTGAGCTCATCTGAGACACACAGGAAACAGAGAATAGAAATAAAAAGCAATAAATTCAATAAAAATGCTAATTCATTTAGCCATCAATTTTTAATCAACTGACTATCTAATTAATAAATTAGTTTTGTTTGGACCATGTCTCCTTCCTGAAAGCATTTGGAGCTGATAGCTATAAAAGGCACAAATGCAACAAGGCCCAGTATTTGATACAAACAAATCAGAAAAAAAAATATGTTGTTTTTCTCTCTATTCCTTTATCTCAAGAAAATCCAGGCCAAGCATGCCCAAGAATATTGGTATATGAATGTTGTAACATGACCTAGGTTAAGAAAGTAACAGAAGAAAATAATAGAGAATAAAAATAAGCAGAAAGAGATGGAGAAAGTGTGTCTGTCTGAAGACAGAGAGCAGAGAGATCTCAGAACAGAGTTGACAACTTCCAGACCACAGAATTGACGCTGCCCCCTTAGCTGACCACGGATGTAGAGTGAACCCTGTTAGGGCAGACAGGACTGGCTAAGATCACAAGAACCCTTTATCTGAGCCAACCTCACGCTCAGAACCATAATGCACTGAAGGTAGGCTCCAGTCAAGAGCTGTGAGGTATTTCTTACCAGCAAAAGCTGTTCGTTTCACATTGTCACCTTATGGGAGATGGAAGACATATTTTACTTCAGCTTCAGAGAATGGTAAAATCTTCTTAGTTCTCTCTGAGTCCATTTAAATTTAGTCTTTTGATGAATCCCTTACAGTGTAACCCTATCTGCCAATATTATGATTATTGGGTAAAATAGCTGAAGGAAGGGAAGAAAAGAACTATGAATATCTACTCCCTGGCAGGCTTAGTTCCTGCTTTTTTCATGACAAAACAAAACAAATCAAAATTCTCTAGAGGTTAAATTTGATTCCTACACTACTGAACAAACAGCTTTGGAGAGTGTTGTTTATTTAGGCTTTTTATGGTCCTTGGGGGTGGAGTAGTGTGATATTAATGCCACTGAGTTTTGGTTGAGAATACTTTTTCTCTTTGGAAGCTCCACTTGGGCTAACCTAGAAAACTGACACCTAGGGAGAATTTTCTACAAGATGATAAATCAAACAATCCCAACTTCAGCAGGCCTGCTTTCACACTTTCAGATACTCTGCACTTGGAAACCAAACAAACACAAGTACTGGGAAAAAGACAGAAAATGCATAAGAACATAAACGTATACTTTCACTTCCAAATACAACCATGCAAAACACTTTTCAGACAGCGTGCATGAGAATGACAAGTTTAAGCTTAAGCTCTAAAAGCTTTCCACTCTCTCTGGCTCCCACATGTATATAAAAGGTTTAAATGAACAAGAAAAACATGTTGGGATTAGGATTTGATTCCAAAAAGCTTTTATAGTCATATAGAATGACTAGGAGTTACACTAGCTTCAAAAGGCATACCAAACCGAATCTGATTTTTATCAAATAGCATTAATACTTTATGGACTGAAGTACTTTTCAAAAAGTATTTACATAATAAGGAGCTTGCCAAGCTGTGTAAATGTTTATGGTTCTAGGGTTCCCATCTTAAACCTTTCAGATTCAAAGGGGAAAAACCCCGTGTTTGTTTATTTAGACTTCCAAATTTGTCAACAGATAGCAAGCTCAACATGTCTAAAGCCTGAATTGCAGGCTTCCCATGATGCTGAGGGATTGCTCATTCCTATACCATGCCAGGGGCTGGCAGATACATTTTAAAGTTACTTCATTTGAAAAAATAATGCTTTACGCTTTATTCTAGGATGCTCTCATAACCTAAGGCAAACGATATCACAAGAAAAGAAAAACAAACATCAACTATCTCTTAAGACAATAGGTGTAAAATTTCTCCAAGAAACAGAGTGAACCAAAATCAGCAACCTTTACGAAGGATTGACATTACAATCATATTGGATTTTATTTCATTTTTAACTGGCCTAACCACTTGCAGATCCCTTAGATGTCAACATTACTTAGAAGTTCATTTGTGACTATGAGAACTTAGCTAAGACTTAATAAGCCTCTCAGGAACTTAGACAAACATTAACAACTGTTTGTTGTTGTTGTTGTTCTTACCAAGTATTACTGTCTTAATTCATGCTGACTCTTAAAATAATTTTTAAAAATCCCCAACAACTTAGCTTTTCATACAAATATAACTGTAAGAAGAAGACACGAGGGATTTGATTTGCTTCCTTCTCCTTTAGGCAATCCCTTGGGAGAAGTGACCAAGACAAAGGAAGTTTCTGAAATATTCGTCCAGCTCCCGAGTCTTTGCTTAAAGCTTTTCCTAGCAACATTTCTTTGGTTTCTGTTACTAAACTGTACATTTAGAGCCTGTCCTTGCAGGCACTTGCCACTTTCTGACATAACTTTTGTCTTCTGTTTGCTTAATTTTCTCATTTTCTGGACTCTCCTCTTCTGTCTTTCTAGTCTCTTCTTCCTGTATCCCTATTTTCAGCATTATCATCTCAAACAGCAGTTTCCAAAAGTTACCACAAGTGGAAAAAAAGATTGTCTATTCATTATTCCATGATTATTTTTGGTCCTGCAATCCTTTCGGGGTTATGTATTTAAACAGGGATTTAAAGATTAGCAAATCATATAGCTCTTGGAAAGATGCCGCACATATTAGCATAACCACCACAGGGAAGGACGGCTTAACCCAGTACTGCCCAAGTCAATTTATTTATATATGTAAAGAAACTGAATCCTGAGGAATATCCTTTGGGACAAATTGCCTTTCAACCTACTTCTTTCTTGAATTAAAAAGGTGGTGGTACTGGAACTTGAATTCAGAACCTTGCACTTACTAACTAGGCAAGTATTCTACCACCCAAGCCATACCCTTAGCCCTTTAGGGTCGTGTACGTATTCCAGGCTGACCTTAAAGTGCACTTACCAATGATTTGGCATTACTAGGCATGGAATAAAAATATTTATGAATATTTCTTAATTATGGCTTCTCATCTATATATATATAGAACAACTCATCTTTAAGACTTTAGCCCACTTATTTATTGGGCAGTTGTTTCTTTGAGGATTTGTTGTTGGGGGATTTAATTTTTTCAGTTCTAAGTATATTTTAGATATGAGAACCTTGTCTGTTGTATGGCTATTGAAGATCTTTTCCCATTCCGTGGGCTTTCTATTGATCTTGCTAGCTATGTCCTTTGCCATGCAGAAGCTCTGCATTTTCATGCAATCCCATTTGTCCAACCTTTCTTTGACTTGTTGCATTTCTGGGTCTTTATTAAGAAAATTTTGGCCCGTGCCAAAGAGCCCTAGAGTTTCTCCTATTCCTTCTTGTAATGTTTTCAGGGTGTCTGCTTTGACTTCGAGGTTTTTGATCTGTTTGGAGTTGATTCTGGTGCAGGGTGACATATAAGGAGCTAGCTTTATTTTTCTACAGGGTTAAACCAATTTTGCCAGCCCTATTTACTGAACAGGCTGTCTTTCTTCCGTTATATATTTTTTTAGCTCCTTCATCGAAGATTAGATGGCTATAGGCCTGTGGGTTCACTTCTGGGTCTTCAGTTCTATTCCATTGGTCCTCAGGTCTATTCTTGTGCCAGTACCAAGCTGTTTTGATTAGTAGGGTAGTAGGGTTTGAAATTTGGTATTGACATTCCTCCAGCACTGCTCTTTCTGCTAAGGATTGTTTTTACTATTTGGGGGTCTTTTCTAGTTCCATATGAATTTTTGGGTTGCTTCTTCTATTTCATTGAAGAATGAGGTTGGAATAAAGAGAAACTTCTCTGAAGAGGAAATAAGAATGGCCAATAAACACATGAAAAAATGCTCAACTTCTCTAGCCATAAAAGAAATGCAAATCAAAACAACATTGAGATTCTACCTCACGCCAGTTAGAATGGCTATAATCAAGAAATGTAATAACAACAGATGCTGGAGAGAATGTGGCCAAAAGGGAACCCTACTGCATTGTTGGTGGGAGTGTAAACTTGTTCAACCACTTTGGAAAGCAGTATGGAGGTTCCTCAAAAGACTACACATGACCCCAGCAATCCCACTTTTGTGCATTTACCCACAGGATCAGAAACAAGCTATACTAAAGCTACCAGCAGAACTATGTTTATTACAGCATTATTTATCATGGCTAAGATATGGAACCAACCCAGATGCCCCTCAGTAGGTGAATGAATCAGATGCCCCTGAGTAGATGAATGAGTCAAGAAAATGTGCTCTCTCTCTCTGTCTCTCCCCACACACACACACACACACACACACACACACACACACACACACACACACACACACACACACACACACACACACACACACACACTGGAATTCTATGCCTCCATCAGAAAGAATGACATTGCTTCATTTGTTAGGAAATGGAAAGACTTAGAAAAAATTATATTAAGTGCAGTAAGCCAGGCCCAAAGAAACATAGGTCTATGGTTTCTCTTATTTTCAATAGCTAGTATATGTCTAGAACAAGCAGAAAAGGTCCATATAAGATGACCATATAAGATGATGTTAAGTGAAATGAGCCCCAAGATAGGGACATAAGTGTTTTTTTCTTTCTTGGCATTGTTTTTTTTTTACGCATTTATAATATACTATGTGATTTTTTTAGTTTGTTTTGTATATTCTTCCCCTGTTTTCACTGTATTTAATTCTGGTGCCCAACATCTTGTATATACATTTTTATAATTTGGGGAAAGGAAGGGAACTAACAAAATGCTTAAATAGGGATACAGGTTGACCCATTGTAACAATGAGATGTATAAGACACTATGTTAAAAACGAACTTTACAACTTCGGGGTTGGGGTGGGGAGGGAGGAGGAGTCAGGAGGTGGGGAGGAAAGGGATGGTAGGGGAAAAACAAAGGCGGGGGTAACAATGCTGGATAGGAAATGGACTCAATACTTTGCTCATGTAACTGTAACCACTCTGTATAACATCTTTACAATATCTGAAGTAAAGAAACAGAGATGAGAGAAAGAAATGAAATCAAGGTCAGAAATGATTAAATTAATTCTCTCCTAACTTAAATGACCTCTTCTTTTATGGCCTGCATTTTAGAAACCAAAGGAGAGAAAATTGTAAGTTCTTCAATTAAAAGAAAGTATGAATTGAGAATATCTTCTAGGCAGGGTACTCTGCCAGAACCAAAGAAACTCCTATCGATACAGATCATCCCTGGGTGTTAATCTAGGGCAATGCTAGGAGGTAGAGAATTGCAAAACCCTCACCTCTACAAGTTTGTAGGTCACCCACTTCATTCTAAGGCCTTGCCTGACAGGCAGAGCCTCTGAAACACCATCTAGAATTCTTATCTAACCACTCCCTCTTCACTAATAAGTAAAACAAGTGGCTGGAAAATGTGAACGCAAAGCAGGTACATATTGTGTCCTGAATTCTTGATTTCTTCTTTAAACTCCCCAGAGTAGACTGGACCATGAACATATCAAGGTTTTAGTCTCTACTAATTTCAATTCTTCTACTAACTTGATGTCTTTAGAGGAGCAAGGCCAGGCCATGCTGTGTTACTAACCATCTTGGTTTCTAACTTTCCCTCATTAAAGAGATCTGGTACGACAGAAGAATGGAACAGCAGGGAAGGCTGTATCCAGCTGGAAACTGTCTTTAAGTAGAATTAGGTTATTTTCTCATTTAAAAATTCAACCAGGTATAGACAGGTTCCTATGCTGTTTCCCACCAGTTGAAAGAGTGTAGTGCCTTTTTGCTTTTCCTTTTCCTCAGGAAAGCAAAAGCTTTCCCAGAACTCCTGTCTCAGAATCTCATTTACCAGGATGGTGTCACACAGCTGTAGAAGAGCTGTAGAAGAGCCACTGAACGTGAATGGGTGTAGTAGTGGCACATGAAGAGTCCCACCGAAGATCAGTCCTGTTTCTACTCCAGAGACTTTGAGTCATAGTTAGCATTCACGTTCCTTTAGTCATTGCAGTCGCTCTACAAATTATGTAAGTAGAGGAATTTGAGTATTAGCTCCACCTTCTCCTTATGTCACAGCAAGACACAAAGCGTGAAAGCCAAGACCACCTGATTAAACTCCTGTGGGTTCCTGAGGTCAGAGTTCTATGTAACAACCTGAGTGCAGTTGTAGCTTAATTTCTAACGTTTGACTCATGCAATCCATAAATATTTATTGTAGGGCTTCTGTGCATCATGATGAGCACCAGGACACAGAGTGAAGGAGATACACGCATTTCTGTAGAATGTTTGTTTTTGTTTTTTTGGTAGAAGATACATAGCATGGAAAATGCATTCACAGTCAGGATAGAAGCTGTGCAGGGAAGGAAAAAGAATCATTTGAAGTGTGCCAGGAAACGTCTCCCTGAAGTTCACAGGCATCCACAGCATTGGTACTTTCCGTTAATTCTCTGTTGTAGAGCTCTTTTGCCTATAATGCCATGCTCACTCTGTCCACAGCCTTCTCTTCCTAAACAATGACAATATTCCTTAAAGGACAAAGTTGTCCCATTTGAGATCCACCGACTTTCAGACTTGCATGATGAATAGGAGACTTCATGACACCAACAGAGAGGTCACCAATTCCTGCTCAGTCTTCACCCCAACCTGTCAGTTCTTAAGCCCTCTCACACATCAAAGACCCTTCAGAACTGCTTGTGCTAGGATGTTTTGGTGGAATAAGTGAAATTCAGGTGACAAGTTCCTCCTGGTACCCACCCAGAATAAACAAGTCTCGTTATTTTTTTTTCTTTTCTTTGTTAATCCAGCATGTCACACACTCAGTGCAGAGTAGCTATGATGCACTCGCCTCATTTTCCAGGTTGTACAGACCTTCTGTGCACAGAATTCGTTCTACCCTGAGCATAGGCCTCCTGGGGCCTGCACTATGCTAGTCCCTGTGGTGGATGCTCATTCCATAAAAAATCATTCGTTAGTTTTACCCAGGTCCCACATAGAAAAGCTATAGAGGCAAAGCTAAGTGGCTAAGTGGTCACGGGGATTATTTTTCCCACTGACCACATGTCTTCTTAAATGACAACAGATCCAGGGAACACCATCATACCTGATAGCTCATATTTTAGCAAATATACAACATCACAGCAAAAACATTAGCAGATCTTACCGATGGTAATTCTGAGAGGAGATGATGAATGAGAATAACTGTGTCCCCTCAGATAACGTGCCCATAAAGTGGCAATTTCATAGGCCCAGTTCTTTATAATCATTTGCCAAATAAACAGACACTTGACTTTCATTTGCTTCAAGCTCTGTTGATTAAATTTCCAAAGAGAAACCCTCTCCCAAATTTCAGCTATTTCCTTCTTTTCCAGACAGAGCTTCTCCTCCAGTTCTTCTTGTTTTATCACCTGTCCAGACAAGTCAACTGCTAAAGACAGGAAAGCTGAAGTGAGAAGAAGTTTGTATTTCCTGCCTTATAGAGACGGTATGTGAAAATACACATGAAAAATCCTCTCTTGCTTTCTAAGTATTGTGGTCAGAACCACACCTTGATTTCCATGTCCTGGCTGCCTGAAAAAGTTAAGCAGAGACGTAAGGACTGATAAGAAGGTTCCTTGCTGTTTCCTGCCCCTGCTAAAGGGAGCCTGGGGGCGGTGGCTCATCACTCATGGACGTGAACTTTTACAGGAAACTGAGCTATAAAGGGAGTGTGGTTAAATGGAGTGCTCAGCTATGTGGGGAAAAGATCTTCTGTCTTATGGAGGAGAAGGAAGCTTGCTAGGGAGCTCCCTCAAGGAATGAAAATGACCAAAACAGTGCAATGAGGTAAGTGTAGGAGTGTAATCCAGTCGCCCTTTTCCATCTTTGGTCTGTCAAGATCCCTAGGTGCTGGGCCAGAATAAGGGGGAGGACATTAGCACTGTACTACCCACTCTGCTCATGAGCAGGGCTCTGTATTTTAATGTCAATGACATGTGTCTCAAAGATATTATCTAAAGCATAACACACAAACCATGACCAGCGGTTCTTGAGATTCAAGCAATTGCCAAGAACAAACTTGCTTTCTAGAAAATGAGCAGGTAACCAAGTGCTGGAGCATATGGGATTAGTTAGATTCCATTGTCAGACCTTTGGAAATGAAGTGCTGTTGAAGTGCTGTGCAGTCTGGGAATGTAATACAGTTACTTGGCTCCTACATCCCAGCCAAGTCTGTGACACAAGGAAGGAAGGCACGGGGAGGGGTGAGGGGGGTGAGAGATGGGGGGAGGAGAGGAGACTAAGAGAGAGAGAGAGAGAGAGAGAGAGAGAGAGAGAGGAGAGACTGAGAGACTGAGACTGAGAGAGACTGAGAGATATAAGTAGAGACGAAGGGAGAGAGACTAAGAGAGAAAGAGACAGAGATGGAGAGACTGAGACAGAGATTAAGAGAGAGATCCATACACTTGTATGTGTTTGTGTTCAAACTAGTGTCCTTTCCAAATGCTCTCAAATCAAGTGAAAGGTGTGAGTTTGCTTTGGTCAGCAAGGCAACAGAACTAGATCCTGGAAATGTTCTCCTTTAGGGTACTTCAAAAACAGTTTAATATTTTCAGATTAATGGGCTTCCATCTGTGCTAAATTAGCCTTGGATTTGTCATGCAGTAAAGGGAAGATAAAATTTTTATTGCCACTCTAGTCTCATATTTATGCATTTAAGATAGTAAAGGTAACAGGTACCACTGCTCAGGATAGACTGTTAATCTCTCATGGATTCTTTCTGGAAGGCTCCCCACTGGGATAGGTAAACCTTGAGTTGAGATTTGGGGAAAGTCTGGCAGGGGTTCTCATGGGAGACCTTAGAAGATCCTGAGGCTCGTGCCATATGCTAAGTATTGCAGTAACAGTAGCTGCTGAGTGCCATACTTATGTTCCTAGAAGCAAGTAAGAATAACCAAGTGGCCCTAAGTCTTTCAGAAATCCATAGAAGATTTTATGGATAAATTTGGCATACTAAGTCTTTTCTTTTGAGCTTTCTTATGGATTAAAAGGGGATTCCTACTCTAGGCACTAACACCAGGTGAGTCCAAAGGAGAATATTATCAGTAGACGAACACAAAGGCACAATGCCTTATGTGCATCTGATCATACAGAATAATGTTTATTGAAATGAACTCCAGGAAATGGAAACAAGAGGTATTTTCCTTTCTTGATGTTTTTGTTTTGTTTTCTTTATCCTGTTTGTTCATTTATTTGTCTTGGCAGGGTAAGGCAGGGCACAGAAATGGAGGGACAAAGGGTGAACAAATGCAGCAGTGGTACTCACTGGACACTATGTTGAATGTGAGCTATTCAACCTGTGGGTCAGGATGGGAGGGAAAAATGGGGAGAGAGCAAGGGAAGGGGTGACATTGTCCAAAAAGAAATGGACTCATTACCTGTCCTATAACTGCAACCCCTCTGTATATCACCTTTATAATGACAAAAAAAATAAACTTTACCTCTACTCCTTCTACCAAAAAGGGGGATTCCTAGTATACTGGCTGGCAACTGCTTTGTAGCCACGTGTGGCGGTAACTAGAGAGTGTAAATGATTCCTGCCAAAGCATCAATAATTGATGATGAGTAAGTCAGTACATCTACTCCCCAGCCACCTTTCTACAAAGGTGGCAAAGAATTCTCTCTGTTTCTCTTCATCTATTCAATTTAGACCCTGCCCACTCTCAAACAGTGCCATGCATTCCAACCATGAAAAACAAACAAGAGTGACAATAGCCAGGGGACCTCCGGCTGGGGCATCTCCTCAGTAAACACAATCTCTGGATGTTATCTCTCTTCAGCCCTCCTGTGGGATCCCGCTGTAAAAGAGGCTGGAACTAAGTTTACTGCAGCTCATAGATAGCTAAGCTTTTATGTTTTGTTGCTTTGCACAATTACAATTTGTGTGTGTGTGTGTGTGTGTGTGTGTGTGTGTGTGTGTGTGTGTGCGCAGTGGTGTGCACTTGTACACATACATGCTCTAGTGCTCAATGATGGCAATTTCATTTATCTAGTGAACAATGCAGTGTAAATATTTACAGAGATAATTCGCAAATTTTAGATCAAATTTTCTTGTGCTTTCAAATATTCTATGTAATTCAGTTCCATCAAACTCCTTCGTTTATTCATGTATCAAATATTTACTGAGCATCGACATCAGCCATGCTTCCATGGCCTAGGAAGTAGAATTGAGGGAAGCAAACAAGAAACATATTGTTGTAGGACTCACATTTAAAGGAAAAATCATAGCAAATATCTGTCCCCTAATTTCAGGTAGCAGCACTGGAAGGAAAAGTAAGGAAAGGTAAGGTTCGAGGATGCCTCTGTGGGGGTACTCTTGAATGGCCTATTTTGCAAGGAGGTGATATCAGTGCAGAAAACTGAAAGGTGTGAGGGACAGATGTCCAGAGATTGAGTAGAAAAATCATTCCTGGCAGATAATCGGAAAAGCAAAAGCCTTGAGGTAGGTATTCTCTTGTGCATTCCAATCACAGAAGAAATCCAAGGTTCTGAGCAGAGGAACAAGGATGCAATGGTGGAGATGAGTCCCAGGTGACTTTTGCTAAAGCAAAAGGTTAAGCCTGCTGCAAGTTAGAGGGAACTTTCCTAATAAAGGCTGCAAATTCTCTCTGAAAAACAAAATGCTTCCTAATTGAGCTACAATGGTAGTGATTGGGATTCTGAATTTAAAAAAATCATATTCTAAAAGAAAGGCTTTCTCAATGTTGGCACATGACATATTTGCCATACTGTTGTACAGTGAAACATTTTAAACTTTTGTTTTTTGATGAGGGTGGGCAAGAGATAGGATGGTAGGCCAGTGGTTGATATATATATATATATATATATATGACAAAAAAATGTTTCAGAATCCTGTCTCCTCTCATTTGCTACAGTCCCAAATCTTCACTTTCCAATGACATCCTATTTCAGTGGACATCTTTCCATTGTCTACTGGGGCTAGCTCCACTGGAATGGGCTTTCCATGAGGACAAGGCTCACTCATCATTGCTTCTGTGGTGGTTTACAGGAGTGACTGAGTGTGTGACACACACAGCCCCAGCTCCACTTGACCTGCTTGTTGTCTGGATTCTCACCGTACTCCTACAAACTTGCCACAGCTGGGGGATGGGAGACACAGAAAGACCATGGGATTCCCGTGAAAAGTTCTATAATCACTTGCATCCCACCGCAATGTGCCACAGACCATTCCTGGGAAAAACCTTGTCCACCCAGGTATGGCTTAGTCACATTAACCTTTAGATAATTGGCAGTAAAGTTACAAATAGCCTAGTGGAATTCCAGATGATGAGGGAAGTATCCATACTTGTCCAAATGGCTCTGGTTATTGTGGAGACTTTGTTCTGAGCATCTTGGGTAGGCTGGAAAAGAGGAAGAAGAACCACTCCTTCTGTCGCAACGCTCAGACATTTGTAGGCATCTGACATGGAAAAGGAATGCAAGGCTTTTGTGGCACAGACAGCCTGATGATTGGTTCCTGCCCACAAGATGTCTAAAATCTACAGAGAAAATGGTAATGCTAAGATACCATCAATCTGTGAACCAAATAAATGGAACACATTTTACTCTCCCAAACACACTGAATTTTAAAAGCACCTAACATAATATCAGAAAATGTAAGAATTTAAATGAATTTAATTGTGTGATGTATTTTGATTTATGCAACTTCTTTCTTTCTTTCTTTCTTTCTTTCTTTCTTTCTTTCTTTCTTTCTTTCTTTCTTTCTTTCTTTCTTTCTTTCTTTCTGTTGGTAATGGGGTTTGAATTCAAGTCCATAAGATTGCTCTGCTGGTACTACTCTACCAATTGAGCCTTGCCTCCAGTCCAGTTTTTGGCTGGTTATTTTAGAGAAGGAATCTTGTGGACTTGTCTGTTAGAACTGGCTTTGAACCAAGATCTTCTAGATCCCAGCTTCATGAGTATGTAGGATTATATGTATGAGTCACTGGTGCTCAGCTTCCATAGAAATTATTTTTGTCTTCGTAGAACTTACTTTTAACTCATATAATTTTTTTCTCATGACAAAATACCCAACATATGTCATAAAGAAAGAGAGAAGAAGAAAGAAAGAAAGAAAGAGAAAGAAAAGAGGGTAAAGGAGCAAACAAGATAAGAAAAACAATCTTTGGTCTCAGACTACTTTTTACCCTGATTCTTTTAACATTTTAGTTTATTTCCTTCTACTTGTCTTTAAGAAAAATGTTCCTGCAACAGCCCAATAAATAAGTGGGCTAAAGACTTAAAGAGAAACTTCTCTGAAGAGGAAAGAAGGATGGCCAATAGACACATGAAGAAATGCTCAACTTCTCTAGCCATAAAAGAAATGCAAATCAAAACAACATTGAGATACCACCTCACCCCAGTTAGAATGGCTATAATCAAGAACTCTAATAACAACAGATGCTGTAGGGGATGTGGACAGAAGGGAACCCTACTGCATTGTTGGTGGGAGTATAAACTTGTTCAACCACTTTGGAAAGTAGTACAGAAGTTCCTCAGAAGACTTCTCATAGAGCTCCCCTATGACCCAGCAATCCCACTTTTGGGCATTTACCTGAGTGATCACAAACAAGACCATACTAAAGCTACCAGCACAACTATGTTTATTGCAGCATTATTTACCAATAGTTAAGATATGGAACCAACCCAGATGCCCCTCAGTAAATGAATGGATCAAGAAAATATGGTATATATACCCAATGGAATTCTATGCCTCCATCAGAAAGAATGACATTGCCCCATTTGTTAGGAAATGGAAAGACTTGGAAAAAATCATATTAAGTGAAGTAAGCCAGGCCCAAAGAAACATGGGTCCCATGGTTTCCCTTATTTGCAATAACTAGTATATGTTTGAGACAAGCAGAAATGGTCAGATAAGTTGGTGTTAGGTGAAATGAACACCAAGATAAGTATTCAAATGTTTTTGCTTTCATGCAACTGTTTCTAACATACTTATAAGATGATTTCTATGTTGCTTTGTATGTCCCTCCCCCACAGTATAAACCCTGTTTTCACTGTATTTGATGTTGGTATAATTTGTGGAGAGGAAGGGAAAAAACAAATTGTTTAAATAAGGATACAGGTGGACCCATTGCAACAATGAGATGTACAAGTGGTTATGTCTTTGGCGGGGGTAGGGGTAAGGGGGGATAAGAGGGAGAGATGGGAATGGATGGGAAGGGGAAATAAAGGAGAAGGCAACAATGCTTGATAAGAAATGTACTCATTATCTTGCCCATGTAATTGTAACTCCTCTGTACGGTACTTTCACAATAAAAAAAATGTTTCTGCAGGTAAAATAATATGCAATATATACTTTTATTCTCTTTTCCACCTCTTAAGATTATAGCATGCATGTTTTTCACTCTTTTGTTTTAGAAGCTGAACAAAACTGCCCAGTCATTGCAGTGTTTTTATGAGACCTTGGCTATCTTACACACATTCCCACACCATCTCCCCATGTTGAAAGCTTCACACTTTCCACTGTACTTTGCTGTTTCCTGGTTGCATGCATGACAAAATATCATTTCAAGAAACGAATATGGCCCAGTTGTCACAGCTGAGGCTGCCAGAGGCAGAGGTGCTATTTCCCTGGTCTTGCAGACTAGACGAGTGGGGCTGGGGTAATTTGCTGGGTTATCTGCTCTCCAGCAGGGCCCCTCTCAGGAAATGAACTCACAGTGGCCTTTCAGCTGACAGCCAGAAGATGGGCTGGGTGTTGTTAGCAGTTACCCTAAGGCAGCGACCCAGTAGAGCCAACAGAAGGTAATGAGGTGCCAGCCCTGGCCTGACACTCACAAGACAGAAAACAGAAGCCAAGAAAGCAGATCCATGAGGCTTGGCTTCAGAAGTTCGCCAAAAAGAGGATCACTTCTGCAGAGCTTTTCAGTTCATCATCAGTGCCCTTTAATTAACAATCACCTTCACCAGAGAAGGAGTTTTTGGAATCTGAGGGCTCTGCTTCCCAAGCACTAGAGATGGCTAGAATTGTAGCATTGCACGGGTATGTCAGGATGCCTGTGCATTGAGTATAACTGCGTGTTTGCTGGGCATTGAGTATCTAGTTTGCTCAAGGCTGCATTACATCGTCTTTGCAATGACTCACTTACTTATGCCTTGTTACCAGCAAGTAGACTTGTTCCATTTCATTCTGCACAGACAGAGGCACAGACAGCCAGTGTAAGGGCAGGATGCAAATCTATCTGTTCTTCCCTGTGACACAGGAATCCACACTCTTCCCACTGCCTAAGTAACTCCACAGGGGCACGATTGTGTGTTAGATTCATCCCCACCCCCAGCTCACACTGACTTAAAACAAAAGTGGGCCAATAAATCAAGCTGGCTTGAATGAATCAAGCCATAGTTATCATCTTTCTTTTGGTTTCCTTTTAATCTCATTGTCAAAGTAATATTCATCCAGTGAAAGGTAAAACAGTGACCAAAAAATATATATATAACTAATTGTTTACCCCTCTAGCTGGGTGTTGGTGGTACACAGTTAAAATCTTTGCTACTCAGGAGGCTGAGATCTAGAGAATTGTGGTTTGAGGCTAGCCTGGGCATGGTTCCAGTTACCCACAGTCAAATACGATCTGAAAATATTAAATGAAAAAACAGAAACAAACAAATCGTAAGTTTTCAATCGTGACTTATGAGCAACATGATATAATCCCTTTTATTTTAATGTAGTGATATAATTATTTTGTTATGAGTTATTGTTCTCAATCTCTTACTGTGTCTAACTGATAAATTTGAACTCTATCCTTGGTAAAAAAGACATAACACATACACTGATGTCTTCAGTTTCAGTCATTAAGTGTCTGGGATCACAGGCCCTAAAGATCGGTTATGGGAGGGTATAGAGGAGCTACTGTATTGTAGTTCCTAGTAAAGATTTTACATCGTTGGTAATTCTAAGTCTCATTTACCACAGAGTAAAAAAAATCTACTAACATTTATTTCATTTCCTATACGGATTCTCTTTTCTGTAAATTCATAGTTGCCTAACTTTTAAATCTTCCTAAATTACTTGGGCACCAGTGACTCATGCCTGCCATTTCTAGCTACTCAAAAGGCTAAAATCTAGAGGATCAAGCTTGGAGGCCAGCCTGGATAGAAAAGCTCACTAGACTCTATATCCAAAATAGGCAGCATAAAAAAGAACTGCAAAATGACTCAAATGGCAGAGCATCAGCCTAGTAAATGTGAGGCTCTGAGTTCAAAACTCTGTATTGTGAGAAAAAAATACAAATACCACCAACAAAACCTGTTTGGAGATATAAAGATATATATCCTTAATTTCCTTTTATATGCCCCATTATTATTTTACATATTTCCAAATTATTTTCCATTTATCAATCTAGCCTACTTAATATTGTATCAATATTAATAATTAATAATAAGCAGTATTAATATACCAACCTGCATCACTTAAATCTTTTTCTTTAGTCATGTCTAAACTTGTTTATTTCCAGAACTGACACAGGTGTTAGTGTGGAACTTAACCTTCCCATTATTTTATTTTCTTATTTATTTTTATTTTTTCTTTCTTTTTCTTTTTTTATTGCTATTGGAAAGGTGATATACAGAGGGCCTTCCCATTATTAACCTAATTATTGCTTACATTTCTGATTTCTTGTGTTGGACACTTGGTTTCTATGCATTTGGCAGAGGCTATACCTCAAGATCAAAGTATGACCAGGGACAGAAATCTGAGAATCTGGTATGTGATGCCGTCTCTCTGGCATGTCCATACTTCATTGTAAGTCTAGGCAGGTTATGAGATGTACAAGTCGTTATGTCGAAAACAAACTTTACAACTTTGGTGCGGGGGGGCGGGGGGAGGAGAGGGGGAGCGGGGAGGATGGGGGGGCAGGTGGAGGATGGGAAAGGGAAACAAAGAGGAGGCAACAATGCTTGATAAGAAATGTACGCATTATCTTGCCCATGTAATTGTAACCCCTCTGTACAGTATTTTCACAATAAAAAAATTAACTTAAAAAAAAGAATTTTAAGTTGAATGGATTTTTTTTCTCAAAATTAAAAAGATACTGCTTTTCTAGGCCTTTCTTTTCTCTTCAAATATAGCTATTAAAAAACTCCTGATGTGTGGCTGATTTCAATGACTTTGTGTAGGATTTTTCTCCCCTGCCCCCACCTCTTTTCCCCCCAATGCTTTCTGAAACTTCCTTTATCGGTTATGTTGAACTATCCCAATAATGTTCCTTGATCAGGGCCTTTTTACTGACTGATTTTCCAACCATGGAACCTCAGCTGTTTGCTTGTGATCTTCCTAGCTGGGATTACGGTCATGAGCCCCTATGCCTGGCTCCTCTTTTCCTGGAGGCAATTTTCTCCCACTCATTTTGTCTTCCCTCTTCCTGAAATTCCAAAGAATTCAAATGGTTAACTCCTAGGTTGGCTAAATCCTATACCCGCCCCACCCCCCAATTTTACTATTTTACAGTTCCTTCCCCTTCACTATTTTGTAAAAATTTCTTGAAATTGCATTTCTATGAAAGAGATTTGCAGTGACCTTGCAGACTCTGTCAGAAGTTGGGGAGTGTCTCCAGGGATTGGTGGCACGAGATAGTGGCAGGAAATACTGAAGATTGACAAAGCCACAATGAAAAAATAAATGAATTCAACTTTAAGGTGTGAATCATGAGATCCGGAAGTTATTTAATTTATTTTCTAATACCCTTCTCTGTCAACCATATTATTTTGAGTATTTTCTTCCTGCTGTTGAAAGGAACTTGGGTCAGAGCCAAGTATTAAAAATAGCCTCAGTTAGACAATGGTCTCCATAGACAATTGGGGACATCTTGCCCTTCCGGGGGTTCCTCTCAGGATGACTCCATTCCTGCTCTTTTCCATGGTTCTCACATGCAATCCACAGAAAACACGAACCTCTATTGAACCATCGGTGAGATTCAGCGGACTCCAACGGTGCCGCTTTGTCTTTGTTCTGCCGTTAGGGACAGCTTTAGAGATAACCAGACAGGTGATCTGAAATCTGGTAATCTTGGATTTTGCTAAAATAGTCCACAAGAAAATCTGTACTCTGCATCAGTTTGGCAAGTGTTTCTTGACTTCCAAGAGAGCATTCTTTTTTTTTTTTTTTAACTCTTTGCTCGGTTTCCTGCTGGTTACCAATATTCGGTATCTTTATTTGAGACTAGGAATTAGAAAATTTCACCCATTTTCTTTAGCATCTGTTCCTTTAGGTGGCCATCTTTAATCCTTCATTTGTGATACTTTATCCCAGGCATCTCTCCCACTGCTGGTGATCCTTGACTGACAAATGTCACAGAGGTGCTAGAAAGGTGAATGGTATTTTGGAATAGAGGCAAACTTGGAATTGGATTTTCTGTATTTAATTGATGTTCTTTTTGAGAATTGGGAAGCATAAACTTCATTGAATTACCAGCTCTTATTAGTATTGTCATCCATTCTACGACCAGGATTTATTGTTTCCCCTAATTCTTCTTGGTTTGAACATGGTGATCCAGCCTTAAAATGTATGACCCCTCTTCACCCAGGTTTGCATGGGGTTTCTGAAGAGATTCTAACTAGAGCCTTCTAAGTGACAGATAAAACATTCTACAGCAAAGGCGAGATAGGAGCCAAGGTACTGCATCACTTTTCCATTTCATGAATGTACTTTGAGGAATTTTAGATATGTTGTAAAGAATAATTCATTAAATGAGCAAAAATCTTTGGGGTTTCAAATTGAGTAGATCACTATTACAGTTTACCCGTAGATTGCTAAATTTTGTAGCGTATGAAGTTTAAGGCACAAATGGAAAAGCTTCTCTGCTGGTCACATTTTGTAGTTCATTGTTTTATTCATTCATTCATTCATTCATTCATTCATTCACTCACTCACTCATTTATTAATGTAAAGATGTTGCTTTGCTATGTTGCCTAGCCTGCCTCAATCTCTTGGATTCAAACAATCCTCCCTTCCCTCCTGAATAGTGGGGGCCAGAGGAGCATGCTCCCATGCCCAACAGGTTGTTTTTGAAAGTGTTCCCACCATATCACTTGCCCTATCTCAAAATGATTGTGCTTTTCCTCCCCTATGAGCTAATTTTTCTTGAATCTGGGCTAGTCCTATGACTTGCATTGGCCAATAGATTGGGGTGAAAGTGCAGGATGTTGCTAGACCCAGATCTTCTGAGCTCACCTGGCTTCCGTTTTGGCCCTGAGCCTCCAGGTAAGCCAGCCCAGGATCTTCTGTGGGAAAGGGGCTAGTGGAGGAGCAGCAGGACACCCACTGTTAGCTAGCACAGGGGGCTCAGGCAGGTACTTCCCTCTCGGACCCTTAGACTCCAGAAATGTGCACCAGAAATGTGCACACTATCAAACTTGAACAGAGGCAAGCTACCCACCAAGTCCTACCTGGTTTTTGGATACAGAAATGAGTCAGGAACAATAAAATGGTTCTTGTTTTAAAGCATTAAGGTTGGAGATAGCTTTTTATGTAGCAGTAGATAAATTCCAGTACCTTACTTTAGAAGGACTTAGAGCAGGGTAGCACATGGTGATGCCCGTATTTATGTTCACGTGTTAGGGGATGGAAATCACTGCTTCTGATTCTTAAAGGCATTTTTATCTCTAAAATGACTAAGACCCACTAGCTTATGGGTCAATCAAAATTAGACACATTATCAAGAAAGACTTTAGTGTTTCTTTATAAAAATGTTTGCTTTAGAATTATAAAAACATGATTATAAATTACATTATATAAAATGATTCAAAAGTCATGGCAAAAGTGTAGCATTCTCAAAGTCTTAAATATTACAAATCTATCTAGAAAAACTAGAATAATGTATGTATATTTATATAGGAATGTATCTACTTGTGCATGTATCAATCAAAAATGTACTTGGTAAGAAAACTGTACCTTGGAAATATATATTATAAATAACTTAGGTTAGTTTGTTGGAGGACTTTTGATGTTTGATGAGAATTTAATTTTGTTTTGTGGTCAAATATAGCAATGTTTTACTTTATAGCTTCTGTATCCTGCACCTCCTGGAGAGATCCTTTGTTCCATATAAAATGAACCCATGTTTCTTTTAGAATTTTCATTTTCCTTTCTGCATTATCAGGTCCTTTAGCTTGCTAGGTAAGCACTCTACCAATTGTGCCATATCTCCAGCCCTTTTGCTTTATTAGTTTTCAGATAAAGGCTCAAGCTTTATTCTAGAGGCCAGTGTTAGCTCATGATATTCCTGTTTCCTGCATAGCTGGGATTATAGGTTGAAGCTACCAGATCTGGCTTGTTCTTTTGAAATAGAGTGTTACTAACTTCTGCCCAGGCTGGCTTCTAAGTACAAGCATCTTATTTCTGTCCTGAAGTACCTGCAGTTACAGGCATGAGCCACTGCACCTTGCCACCTTTTGGAACTTCAGAGTATCAACTTAAAAAAAAAATCATTGTAATCACTTCTTCCTATATGTGTTTCTGTAAGGTTTATGTCACAGAATTGTTTACCCCAAACATTTTATTCAATAGTGTCTTCTTAACAGGCATTTGAATGACTATCTGAAGGAATGAATTTCTCTCTCTCTCTATACATATATATCTGGGACCGCTCCAGACCCCAAGCTGTCCTACCAGCTAGTCTTTTGCTCTTGATTGCTATTTTATTATACAAAAAAGACTCTCTTTTCTTTGGCTCCTATTTTACAAAGTCTTTTAGTTATTATCACCTTTTAATTTTTCCAGATGAGCTTAAGAATCGTTACATCATATCACTATTTATCCTCGACAGCCCACCTCCAAGAATTCCCCACACTTCTTTGTTTATTTTGGAGGATATTCCATGCAATCCTTAAATCTTTCCCACACAAGAGCAAAACCTCTTTGTATCTACCCAAGAATTACAGTTGCTGGTGGTGGATTAAAAACTTTTCTTCTGCTGGGTGCTGGTGGTTCATGCCTGTAATCCTAGCTACCCAGGAGGCTGCGATCTGAGAATCACGATTTGAAATCAGCCTGGGCAGAAAGTGAGATTCTTCCCTCTAACCATCAACAAGTCAGAGTGAAGTTGTGGCTCAAGTGGTAGGGCACCAGCCTTAAGTGGAAAAGCTAAGGGACAGGGAGTGCTCATGCCTTGAGTGTAGGCCCTACTACTGGCATAAATAAATAACACCTTTGCTTCTTTTCATTTCTCTTAAATTTACCTCTAGATATATTTAACATTTGGGGCCAGCAAAAAGACAGTGTGTGATATAAATATTCAGTCATCTCTGGATGGGAGGAGGCAGAAACATTACCAATCTACCCAAGTAAATATGGCCTTCCTCATATATTACCAAGTCATTTGGTAAAGTTCCCAGAGCCTAAATGTATCACACGTAACTTCTAATGGGGCATCTGTCTTGTATAGCTCAGGAATAATTGCACTTGACAGGTTCAGTGTTTCAAAACTTGTTCCAGACTTGTTGTGCCTAGTGCTAAATGGCCTGTCTGTTCAACCCAGGCTGACTTCTCCACTGTGACTTAACACTTGGAAAAGCTGTGCTCCCAAAGAGAGATCCAAAGCGCCTTTGATGGGCTTATATAGCTTATAAATGAAGGTAGATAGAAAGAAAAGGCACTTTTAAGTATTACTGGTGGTAGATACCTCAAGCTTTCTCAGGTTCAATCATCAGTTGAGTAAATCAAAGTGTTTTGAAGGGATTATATGATGAGCTTTGAGGCTTTATCTAGGATCTTACTAGATGTTTCCAGACTGCAGGAGAAGTAAGTAGTCAGATGACCTCATTGGGAAAGAAGCCAAAATATGTTTCTGTTTTTTTTTAAATGAAAAGGCCCTTATAGCACTTTTTTTTTTGAGAGAAATGTTAACATGACTAATTCCATGCATGGACTCTCACAAAAATGGAAGCCTAGATTCTAGGAGATGACTTTGGTACTAGAAGGTAGACACAGAGTTTAGAGACAGTAAAAGTAGATACTTGATATGAGGAATAATTTCAAATAAAAGGACGGGAGTAAGCAATCAAGAATGTGCAGAAAGAAAACAGTGGAGATACTGTGTGTGTGCATGTGTGTGTATCTGTATGTATGTGTGTCTCTGTTTATATAGGTGTGTATATATGTCTGTATTTATATGTTTGTATGTCTGTGTCTGTGTTTGTGTGTATATATGTCTATGTGTATATGTGTGGCTGTGTATGTATATCTGTTGTGTATATGCATGTGTGTTCTTGTGCATGCATGTGTGTTTATGAATGTGAATTGTGGCAGAGGCAGAGGAAAAGAATCTTTCACTGGCCATAGAATCATACCATGCTTTTTTCCCCTGGTAAGTTAGTTTCCTTTCTGTGGTCACAGTTCTACAAACTAGTTCTAAAGATGACTGGCAGAGACCCATGTCAAGCTGATGGGAAGGCTTCAGTGAACAGGAAACAGTTTCTTATCATGAGATATTTATTATAATATTTGAGGTAAATAGGGAAAGTGTCAGGAACAAAGAAAACAGTCATATTCTTTATAGAAGTTTTCTGACAATGTTTAATGATGACATGGATCTGCTGTGGAAAGAAAATCTAGAATTTAGGAAGTGGAGGTGTGGAGATTGTAGCAGTTGAGGGGGGATTTTAAGATCAGGTCATCAGGAGCTCTCATCCTTATCTTTTCTAGCCTTCTGAATGGAGTGGTGAGAAAATGGCTCTTGCCACTCATCCCTCATTGCTGGTTACAATGGAAATGTCCATGTTGTTTCTGAAACAGACTCGCTCACCAACATTTAACCATCAAAATCGACACATCAGGATTGACTCATTTCTTTCTACAATGAATAGCTTTAAGCAATATCTCTTTGTCATTACAATGGCAATAAAGAAATAAGAGTTTTCCTGGAATAAACACCTTCAGTCCACACAGAACAGAATCCACTGTAAACATTTTCTGCTCTGAAGTGTAAAACTCCTCAGCTCTCCAAACACAGTGTTTGCTTTATCCCAAGGCTACTCTCTCATCATGAGCTATGTCTTCTCAGGCCATCATGAGTCCCCCATTGAGAAGAAGGAAACCAAACCTTCCATGTATATATGACCCCACTGAAACTGGGTTCAAGTCTAATCACATGGGCAGACAATTCTCAACTGTGGGTCATGTGGTATCTGACAGAGCCCCAGTTTGGGTTGCTTTGATGAGCTTGTCTGGATTGAGGCATGGAGACAGGCACAGACTCATAGCATAACTGAGAAAGGTGGTCAGTAGTACTGAATATGGTGTTCCTCATAATGCAGAAGTTAGGTTCTCTTCCCAGCACAGACCCAGCAAGGAAAGAAGTGGGTTATCTTTCCAGGGAATGAGATAGATGCTCTTAAGACAACCTGACAAAGATTTAGTTTCTGAATGGGAACTGTCTAGGTGTTTGAACTGTGTTCTAGGAGAGAGTTGTAGACATCATGATGGGGAGATGGAGGGGGGGGGAAGAAAGGAAGAGAGAGAAGGAGGGAGGGAAGCAGAGGGAGAGGCAGAAAGCAGTTACATGGACTCCTTCACTTTGATGTTCCTTTCCCACCCAGCCCTGGTTTTGAAGGTCAAAGATTTACCATTAATCTAAACCAGTTATTTGACATGCAAGAATCTCTCATATCTCCTAGGTCTGAGAACACAAATGTATCAGTCTAATACATTGCTAACACTTATCTTTTGTTATTATAATTAATAAGAAAAACTGCAAAATCAAGTTGTTTTAAACTACATTATTATTCAGAAACCACAGACATGGAGTTAGTGGGAAAATGGTAAGAACTTCTACCATTCTGGGTATGACAGGAGTTAAAGAGTTGGTGAATGGATAACCTGGTACTGGTGGCTCATGTCCTAGCTACTCAGGAGGTTGAGATCTGAGGTACTAGTTCAAAGCAAATGAGGGCAGAAACATCTGTAAGACTCTTATCTCCAACTAACCACCAAATAGCGAGAAGTAGAGCTGTGGCTCAAGCAGTATAACACTAACCCTGAGAGAAAAAGCTAAGGTCAGCACCTAGACTCTGAGTTCAAGCTGCAGGATAGACATGGACTCTCTCTCTCTCTCTCTCTCTCTCTCTCTCTCTCTCTCTCTCTCTCTCTCTCTCTCTCTCTCTCTCTCTGTCTCTCTCTCTGTCTCTCTCTCTCTGTCTGTCTGTCTGTCTGTCTGTCTGTCGCTCTCACGCACACACACACACACGCGCGCGCGCGCGCGCACACACACACACACACACACACACACACACACACACATACATACATACAAAGTTAGCAAATGGAAACATGGAAAAAAGCATTAAAGATATCACCTGAGGGCAATGCTAAAAAAAAAAAATCAAAACCTTTCTGAGATTCTCCTTTATGGTTTTCAATGAGAGTCTCAGGCAATACTTTTTAAATGTGGGGCCATTTCGTCTTGTGATAAGCATTGTATGCTTTCTGTGTGGTTGGGTAGAAATCTTGCTTTCAGGAAGACCAAGCTATCTTGCATTTTCTCCTAAAGAGGCCCTTTCTTTAACAAGGACTCAAGCAGATCCCTGTCATTGTTCTAGATAATGGATTACCTACACATACATTTCCAAGTGTAATGACACTCTTGCTTATTAAAGACCTCTCAGCTGAAGGGGCAGAATATTATGAACTGGCCAAGCCATTCATTTTCTGGGATATGTTATTCAGTATTTTATGCTAAACCAGCAATACACCATCCATTTTAGTACAATGATCCTTATGTTCAATAAAATTGAAGTGTCGCATCATAAATCATTATAGTCATTTATTTTACATTAGACACATTAGCCACTATATTCCATAATCTATTACAATAAGGTGGATTTAAATGTACCCCAAGGAACAGCAATAATAACTTGAGAACCAAATATAGCAATTTATGGATAAAATATGCTTAACCTAAAACTGCACTAGCTTTTTTGATGGCTGTGAACTCTGAATACAATTCAGTGTTATTGGTGGCTAAACCCAGCTCTATATAAAGAGACAGAAGGAAGGCAGAGGGTGGCAGACCTTCCTCTCATTTTCTGTTCATTAGTTTTAAAAAGGTACAAGATTAATAATTATGTAATGATTCAATGAGTATTAAATTTTGCTGGGGGAATTAATACCCACCTGGAACTTTTAAGCAATACATGTTCAAGGTCTCCAGTTAAACACTTAATGTTACTTGAGCTCCATCAATTCAGAACAAATTCAAATTTGTGGAAATTCAAGACAGACTGGATAGAGTAGAGAAATGTTCACATGTCTAAGTAATAGTGTGAAAGAGATGAAGGAAAATATTCTTAGCCAGAAGCACCACCTAGAACCACCCTTAAGTTTATAGGTTAGATTATTCTTTCACTTATAACTGGAATATTATTTACAAATTAAAATTACTTACTGATGTCTATTTAATATATTCTAGAAATATTTTCTTAGTCTTTTCTCATTTCTCTGCTCTCTCTCATACACACACACACACACACACACACACACACACACACACACACACATAACATATCCTACAGTTAATTTTCTTCACTAATTTGGCTTGCCTCCACTGAGTCATGAGTGGCTTCTAGTTTGTAATTACAAATAAATGATTACCATCCACGCTGCTGGCGCTCTTAGGACTCTCAGTGATCTCCAAAACTTGGAGATTTGATCATGAAATGAGACTTAGTTTATTACATTTCCTAATATAAAGTCCTTGCCATTGAAGATTATTAAAAAGTATGCTCATTGCTGTGTTCAGTTTGAAAGAGCATGGCCCAGAATTGGCACAACTCATTCTTTCTCAGGAAATGAGAGAATAGATTAAATTCCCCTTTAAAAGTCACTCATCCATCCACTTGTCCATCTACTCCCTTTTCCTCTCCTTTCTCTCTCCTCCTTTTTTTCTTCCATTTATTCAATCATCCAATTATCCAGTCTTCAATCAATGATCTATTTAATCAATATCAATTACATATTTAATGCCTTCTCTGAGCCAGACACAAAGTGGGCAGCAAGTACTCTATGATGACTAAGGCAGAGGCCTATCCTTGGATTAAGGTGTTCAAAAATTTAATTTTTATATCACCTCTAATCACCAAATACCATTACTTATAATTTTTGTCAGTTAACATTTATAGATGTTATAAATTCAAACACAAACTAAGTTCTAAGGGGAAAGAGAACCTTTTGTGGCTAAATAACTGTGGTAAACAACCTTATCTGGACGTCCTCTCTTTCTCTGCATAATAACAGTCTTGACCAGGTATTTGCTACCAGAAGCAGGGGTCCTCTTCAACTCTCAGGATGTGATTTCTGTTGTCTCTTATAGTCATCTGTCTTATTTTTAAGGTGCCTTTAATTTAAAAAAAAGATGAAAGAAAAAGCAACTCCCTCCCCATAGTTGTCAATTCACACTGCTTTGTTTTTCTCTTTTATTTGTATTACTCATAATAAATTTGCTGCCCTCCTATAAGGTTTACAGTTTAAAAGCCCATCACCACTGAGTGCCAGCATAAACTTGCTGCCCTTACTGTTATAATCACATCACTATCAGAAGCATCTGATCACCTCTTCTACTATCTGAATTATATATTGCTTCTCCTAAGCATGGTTTTTTGAGTGAAATAATATTTCATTACTGTTCCTCTACTAGATGACTCAGTTTAAGATTTATCCTGATACTACTTTGTACCATTTTAAAAAAATATGATTCTTAGGCTGGGAAGGTGGCTCAGTGGTAGAGTGCTTGCCTTTTGTGCATGAGGCGCTGGGTTTGATTCCTCAGCAACCACATAAGCAGAAAAAGCCGGGAAGTGGTGCTGTGGCTCAAGTGGTAGAGCACTAGCCTTGAATTGAAGAGCTGAGGGACAGCGCCCAGGCTCAGAGTTCAGGTCCCACAACTGACAAAAAAAAAAAAAAAAAAGAAAGAAAGAAATGATTTATTTATTTATTTATTTATTTATTTATTTTGTATATTTGGTACAGAGGAATTGAACCCAGGGCCTCATACATGCTAGGCAGGCACTCTACCACTGAGCCACATTCCCAGCCTCTTTGTACCATTAAAAATATTTTTTTAAATAACTAGACCCTTGTGTGTATTACTTCCATCTTGCATTTTTTAGTATGTTATGGACTGAGCTTACCAACAGCTGAGGTTCTCTTCTAATACTACATGTTACCTTTTATAAACTCTGTCCATTTGGAGAAAAATGATACTTCTTATCTTGAGATGGATTGAATAAAATTATGCAAATATGTAATTATGGCATTTAAAAACATAGTGACTCTCAGATTAACCTTAGGCTCCATTTACAGATTGAATATCTGTCTGTATTACATCTTTAGGTTGAATTCAGATATGTGCCAATATTTTCTGAGCATAGTATTAAAAGCAAAAAAAAGAAAAAAAGAAAAGAATATACTTAGGCATTTGTAGCTGGCTCATACCTGTGGTTTATGTCTGAAATCCCAGATGCTCAGGTGGCTGAGATTTGGAGGGTTGTGGTTTGAAGCCATCCAGGGTGGAAAAGTCTATAAGATTCCACCTCCAGTTAATCAGTAAAATGCTGGATTGGAGGTGTGGCTTAAGTTGTACAGTACTAGCTGAGAGCAAGAAAGACAAGCAAGAGAGAGATCTAAGCCCTGATTTCAAACCTGAGTACTGACACGTGCACGCATGCTCACCTCCTCCCCACCAAGTGTAGAGATCAGGGTTTTGTTAGGAAAACAGCCTTATTTTAAGTAATCTGACAGAAAGAATGAAATACAGCCACTAATTATAAATGTTTCAGATGATGTGAAAACAGAAGGCAATGTTGAAGGAGATACATATAGGTAAAAGCACCACTCTTGGGAGAGCTGGGGGGATAAGGAAGAGGTAGTTTTAACTCGAAGTCTTAGTTAAACACCTCTTGCCTGTACCTCCTTTGGTTAGATCAAGCTGGAGAGAGAAGGGGATAGAAGGGAAAGTTAGGGGAGGCACCAGCTCATTAACTAATAAAAACATAACCTCTTTTTTCCAGCTTTCTATTATTTGATTTGTCCTACTTCTTTTCATCCCAAGTAAAATTTTTGGATTTCTAATTTCTTGTGGTTTTTAAGAAAAATAAATATTCAATTTTGTAAATAACTTTTATATGCTAACTTTGTATTATTTTCTTAACATGGCTTCCAAATTTCACTGACTTTAGGCCCTACAAATACGCTTGACTCAGGAAATGGAAAATGAATTTTGTACTGAGACGTGTAACACGGAAGATAATAAGGTAAAAGCAGGGTCTGGATCTGAGCACCAAACTAGTGAGAGACAAGACTATAGCAAATTAAGAGTCTCTTAGATTTTTTTTTTTTGGGGTCCGGTCGTGGGGCCTGAACTCTGGGCCTGGGTACTGTCCCTCAGCTCTTCAGCTCAAGGCTAGAGCTCTACCACTTGAGCCACAGCGCCACTTCCGGCTTTTTTATTTTTGCTTAGGTGGTGCTGAGGAATCGAACCCAGGGCCTCATGCATTTAAGGCAAGCGCTCTACCACTGAGCTACCTTCCCAGCCCCTCTCTTAGATTTTTTAGGAGCGCAGAGAACCATATGTAGAAGTTGCCCAAGCAGAGATCATTTCAACTTGGAGCAGAGAATGGGGAAACTCAGATGCTTCCTTCATAAACATGGCAGCTTACACCAATGAACACCAAAGAGCACAATAGCCCAACACTTCTACCATGGCCATCCCCAGAAACTCAAGGGAGAGCCTGCAAGCAGAACATGCACTGTATGTTACTTTGGGTTGCTGATTCTTGATTCTAAAACCAGTTCATCTTCATTTGTTTGGAAGAGCCTCAGTCAGTTGCCTATTTGGTAGGGAAAACAGGTAGGCCTCCTTTTCTCCCCAAATAAGAATCTAAAACAAAGGAATAACAAGGAAAGGAAAACAATTCCAAATATCTTCTGCAGAGTTACTGTCACCATCCTTCTTTTATACACTTAGAAATAGAAGCTTTAAGAGTGAAAACAATCGTCCCACATTTATGTATCTGGGACTTGATAGCATAGGAGGCTGCTTCTGAATTGTGGCCACAAATTTCAAAGGCTCCAATATCCAAAGAATGATGCAGGTGGTTAGGAAAAACACCCAAGTAGAAGTGTGATAAGAAATATTAGCTGGCCTTTGGTCATCCAGGACTAGGGACAGCAGGCAATGATGGCACTAAGGTAAAACTTACATGTAACACGTGATTGCTCTGAAGCTTAAGCTGGTTGAAAGTTGTGAGCATATTTGCCCATAGGCTAGATGTATTGACTGTAAAAGAGGTGCCAGAAATATAAATTATTTTTTACTGTAAAAGCGCCTGACTTATAAAAAATGTTGGAAAACTGGGTGCTGGTAGCTCACACCTGTAATCCTAGCTACTCATGAGGCTGAGATCTGAGGATCATGTTTCAAAGCCAGCCTGGACAGGAAAGTCCATGAGACTTATCTCCAATCAACCACCAGAAAACCTGAAGTGGCGCTATCATTCTAAAGTGGTAGAGCACTAGCCTTGAGCAAAAGAGCTTAAGGACAGGACCCAGGCCCCAAGTTCAAGCCCCATGAACAACAAAAAAAAATGTTGGAAATATTTTGTAAATGATGTTTGGATCATAACTGGGAAAACACATCTGCTACTCAGTGTGTCCTCCAGGTTCTGTTTGTTCTTGCCCATTGATTTACATGGCTAGACCTCTTCCCTTAAGTATATTACCTTTTCTCAACTCACTGTTAACTCTCTGGCTTGGCCTGACCTCTGTTATCTGACTAGAGATCACAGGCAAAAGGTCTGGGCTTTTAGTCTTGACTTAACTATTGTTAGTTTTGTAATCTTAAGTGAGTTTTCTCAAGTCTGAGGTCATCATCTGCAAAATGAAAACTTTGGCTATTCAAGGGGAAACAAAGAAGAAAAAGGAAAAAGAAATAAAAGTATGAGGAAACATAAATGCTGTGTAAAAAGACGAATGGGGTAGGGAATCCACTTTGCCTACCTCTCAGGATTGTGGAAATCAAGTATGATAACAGATCTGTACAATTACTATGTGTCATAGAATAAAAATATTAAAAATATTAAAAATAATGGATGTAAATGTACTTTGAAAGCTATCAAAATCTATTGAAAAAAATAAAAGCCAGTATTTTAACTTCTAATGATGACCTTAATTTTTAGAAAGGCAATTAGCCCAAATTCCCCTTTCCATTTATAGAAATAACATTGATTTTTCTTCCGACTCTGATTCTACTCTGTTCTCCTTGGCATTTCTAAATGATTGCCTGGATGCAATAAGTTCATTAACTATTTCCTCCACCCACCAGGAAGCATCTCATCTGCCCCAACTCACTCATCTTTTTACACAGCATTTATTTCTGTTTCTTTTCTTATCTCTTTTATTGCTTTGTCTTTCTCTTCTTTGTTTTCCTTGAAAGGGTCAAATCAAATATCACTGAGTTGTGTTTTGCTTGAATTTTTCTTTGGTGACTCAACAGGAGCAGATTGAATGTGGATATCCATGTTCCCAGTGGCATTCCTTACCTTCTTTAAGAATTTGTGTCATGGGACTGTACCAAGTACTCTGTGTGCCTTGGAGAAAGCTATTCTCATTGAAAGGCAAAATGAACTCATTACTTATCTGAAGAATAGGATGCACTGGGCAAAAACGTACAATTCCATAGATCCTCTCTGCAAATCTCTCACTACAGTAAAAGCTGGCCCAAAACCTCTATGACAGGTTTGCTCCCCGGATGATGCATTAGTTGACCCATCAGTACTGACTTAGCAATGTCCATCACCAACATAAGAACAGTCCAGGAATAAATCTCCATATTGAATATGTAGTTATAGTTAATTACACAAAACCTGTAAATCACAGAGAGTCTGTGATTAAAAGGATGAAGGCCTAGATTTGCAAAGCTTTCTTAGCTATGGGAAGGCCCTTTGACTGTTGCAAGAAGGACATAAAGTCATTCTTTAATATAGACTAGGTAGTCTGAGTTGTCTAAATAACTACTATTATATCTTAAAAATCCATGACGATGGGTTCCTTTAAAATTGTGCATCCAAGGCTGGTCAGAATCTGAGCCTCTCTGTCCCTCTGCCTGTCTCTCTGTGTCTCTGTCTGTATGTGTCTATCTCTTTTAGTACCAGGTGGGAGTCCCTATGTCTTCACAAATACACCACACTTATTCTTGCTTTATTTTCCCTGGGGTTGCTCTTTTTATCTGATAGACCACTCCTTTATGTTTGTCCCCCAACTAGAATCTAAATTCCTTTAAGGCTTGGCACAAATTCCATGCCATCCTGGAAAGCTTCCTTCAAGACACTAATCCCCACTACACTTCCTTTCTTCCGGAATCTGACCTTTAAGTTAGCACCATACATTGTGTTCTGGTAGCTATAGGGCAGTCTTATCTGTCTGATTGGACCTGAAGTTCACAGATATTGCATGAACTTTTCTCATGCCCACATTTCTACTCTATGGTTGGCATAGAGTAGAAAGTCAGTTAAAAAAGACTTACATGCAAATTCTAGCTTTGGTGAGGTTCCACCATCAAGGTAATTTAATATATCTGCAGCCTTCTAGAGCTTAAGAGCTTCAAAGGAAAAACACTGAAATAAGTACAGGTGCCCAGAAATGAAACCCTGTTTGGGGAAATGATGAACATCCTGTTTCTCAAAAGATCCAGGTGGAGGTTGGACAGCTGTTGGCACAGAGGGAATTGAGTTGAATTATGCATTAACAGGAAGGGATAAAGGAAACCATTGCACAGAGACAAAGCACCCAGCTCAAAGTCATTGCAGTAGGTACTTGGAAGTGGTACTTAAACCCTGGCTCTCCAGCGTCCATCTGTACTCTTCCTGAAGAGTCCACCTTTCATCACATACCTGAAGACACCTGATCGGATCACATTGCATTCTGCCTGCCATATTTTTTGGGGGCGGGTGTTGTTTCAGGTCTGATGTGACCATATATTAAATGTCCAAACCCTCTATTTCCACAAAGGCAGTTATTTCCGTGCTTTTCCATACAGTATTAAACAAATACTTGCCTGATGTTGAATAACTGACTACCTACACAGTCAGAGTATCAGTCAGGTAGGTGAGGCTATGCTGCAAAAACAAGCAGCCCCTACATCTCAGCCACTTCAAAATAAGGATTCCTTTTCACAGTTATTTTAAGTTCATAGAAAATTCAGTTCCACGTCATCTTCTAGCCAACATCTTCAATGCTGTTAGTCACCATGCCAGAGAGAAAGTTGTCATGTGCTTTGAACTGGCAGCTAAATTCTTGGTTAAGACACATCATTTCAGTCTTGAAATTCATGGCCACAGACTTCATCCATGGCTTGTCCAACCACAACTGCCAACCAAGGACAAACCCACAAGAAGGAGGAGAGTTAGAAACACATTTACACCAGACTTTGTGACTTTCATGAAATACCTGCTGTTAGCCTTGTCATTGTTATTCTGGCAGGACCATAGCAAAGAGTCTACAAGAAGTCCCTGTTCGTACATATGAATGAAGAAAGACTCGGATACACTTGTCTCATTCATTCTCTGAGATATTATGAAATCAGACATGATTGTAAAACTAGAAGCACAGTCCTGGCGGGAATGACTGGGAACTACAAAGGACAACATCATGAAAACCAGCAAGATAAGATAATTTTCTATTAACAAAGGGATTTTGTGTTGACTTCATGCAGAATGAATCAATGTGATGTATGTTTTCCCCAAAGATGAATCAAAGTTTAGTGCAGATTAACAGGAATATGACTTCTGGAATGATGAAAGTGATCATTCTGTCCCATTTTACATTTTGAGAACACCATTGGAATATAGTTTTAGGACCTGATGGTGAATTAATGTATTTAGAGGACTACCTGGATTGTTAAAAGACTTCATAACCTACAAAAAGAGGATAAAGAGCTGAATCAGAATATGGAATCTGAAGAAGAAAACTCTCAGGGGAAAATCACAATTGTTTTCAGCAGGTGAGTGATGTCTGCACTGAAGAATGTCCATTCAGGATTATATGGATGCAGAACCCAGGTATATAATCAGGGGAAGGAATCAAAGAAATACATTGGAAACAAGCAATATAATATAACTATCAAAGTACAGAGTGGAGTATTTGGGGATTTGGAAGTTTCCTCAAAACTGGAAATATTGTGGCAATGAAATACCTGTGAGCTGGGAATTAGAATGAGCTGATTAAAAAAAAAAAGCTTAGACTGGTTTTGGTAGTGCACTTTCAATTTCATTGAAGTGTTGGAGGAGTATTGTTGTGAGTTCTGCTTTGAAGGCCTTGTAGATTTCAGCTGTAAATCCATCTGGTCCTGGGCTTTTCTTGGGTGATAGATCTCTTATGGCTATTTCTATTTTGAAGTTCAATATGGATCTGTTAAGTTGGTTTAAATCATCTTGGTTTAGTTTGGGCATGTCAATATTTGCTAGAAATTCATCCATTTCTTCCAGATTCGCAAACTTATTAGCATAAAGGTTTGAGAAGTTTTCCTTTATAATGTTTTGAATCTTAGCTGTTTCTGTAGTGATGTTTCTATTCTCATCTCTGATTTTGTTTATCTGGGTGTGTTCTCTTCTTTTTCTGATAGAATTTGCTAAAAGTCTCTCAATTTTGTTATTTTTTGGAAGAACCAGCTCTTTCTTTTGTTAATTCTATCTTTGCTATATAAGATTATGGTAAGCGAAATGAACCCCAAGGCAAGGACATAAGAGGTTTTTCCTTTGTTGCTGTTGTTTTTAATATACTATGTGATTTTTTTGTTTATTTTGTATGTTCTTCCCTTATGGTCTAACCCCTGTTGTCACTGTTTGATTTTGGTGCCCTGAATCTTGTATATATGTTTTTTCTAATTTGGGGGAGGGGAAGGGCTTTTTGTTTTTTGCTCAAGGCAGCCACTCTACCACTTGATCCATAGCTCTACTTCTGGATTTTTGGTGGTTAATTGGAAATAAGAGTCTCATGCACTTTCCTGCTCCAGCTGGCTTTGAACCACAATCTTCAGTTCTCAGTCTTCTGAGTAACTAGGATTACAGGCATGAGCCACTGGCACCTGGTAAAAATGTATGGTTTTTGACTCTAGCATCTATCAACTCTTGATCTCACTGCTTGAGTTGTAGTGTCACTATTGGCTATTATAATTTAGAAGAAAGTTTTAGAGGAAAATAAAATTGTAATCAGGTAATGGTGAATTTTCAGGTAATTTTTAAAGTATTTGCTGCAAAACAGTTTCTATTGTAATTGTTCAATTCTGCTGGTGCAATGCAAAAAGATCTGCAGGTGATATGCAAAGTAATGTACAAGTTGGGTTGTAAGAAAACATTATAAAAGTAGGTTTGGAGCTGGGCAATGGTGGCTCCCTCCTGCAATCCTAGCTATTGGAGGGTAAAATCTGAAGCTCATGGTTTGAAGCCAGCATGGGCAGGAAAGTCTGTGAGACTCATCTCCAAGTAAACACCAAAAAAGGCAGAAGTGGAGCTCAAGCTCCCAAACTGGAACAACAACAACAACAAGTAGATCTAGTTGGTGAACTAGATCTGGTTCTTGACATTGAGGAGTTAGAAAAACTGCCCATTTGAGAAATCTATATTCTCTGACGGCCTTGTTTTCATTCTAGTGAAGAAGTTAGAGTGATAATGATGGAGGTTAAGGTGTTATAGGATCTACTTATCTCTGTCCAAATAACTTTAAATTTAATAGGAAGTAAAGAAAGCTCTGGGCAAAGCACACATAACTATAATAATGGCCTGAAAACACGATGAATACATAAAGAAATTTTTTTTAAAGAAAGGTATTTCTACTTAAATTCCAAATCTGGCAATATAGCACATTGTTTGTGAACAGAAACTATAACTAGAGATGCCAGAGCCTTTTGGGTCTTTTGCTAAGGGATTGTTGAGCTCAGCAGTAACCATGCAATGAAACTAAGATTGTGTTGTGTCCACATATTCAATCTCAAGTTCACAGGACCCTTTAGGTAGCATTTTTTTTTCTGCATGGCAGCAAGACCAGATGTGCACAGGTTTCTGGCTCCAAGAGGACACAAAGGTATCATCTGGTTAGCATGGTTAGTTAAATGTGCAACCTTAACAAGACTGGGCCATGAAAGTGCACATCTGTGACTCCCACCAAGGAAAAAGCCAAGACATGCAGACAATTATAAGAGACAAATGACTTTTGATTTGAAATAAGAAAAATGTTCAACCCACCCTACTCCCTGCATGTTTAGCTCATAATCAGGCATTATTATAATGGTATGCAAATTGTGGAAACGGCAGACATTCTTTCCAACCATGTTTTCATTAAAGATTCAGCGTTTCTTCCCAGAATAATAGTAAATGACATGCGAACTTCATATGAACTATAGGTCATGAAAGGATTTAGTATTGGCATTTTTAATCTAAAAAGTCTAGCGCCAGAAAATCAATATGTTTCAGTTCTAGCATTCGAATGCAATTTTCCTCATGTAACAGGGTTTCTTTCCTTCTTTCTTCCTCTTCTTCTAAGTCTTTTTTTTTTGAGAATGAATAATTCCTGGTTTTTCCATGAAACAAGCCGCTGTATTATAAGGTAATGACATCAATAACACATTACATGTAAACAGAAAATGAACCAAAAATCATTCAAGGCCCTTTTGAAACTGGAGTGCTTTTCATCAGCCCTATTACAGGTTCTATTCACATTATCGGATTGAAGCATCCTGCATAACCAAGGTGCTGACAAGCCCTGATTACCCAATAACTCCTGTATCCCTTTCAGGCAGGTTCACCGAGAGGACAGGAATACCAGGCCTTCCTGGGGGGCAGCTGGCCTGCCACGGAGACCCAATCAATGAAACTCAATGCCTTCCCACCCCTTCTTCCAAAATGGGGCTCTGCCTTCCTGGTGTGTAATTGGGACTTTTCCTCCTGGGTTCTTGCGTGTTTCAGATAACAACTGTTTATACTACAGGGGGAGGGAGATCAGGCTGACTCCCAAATTTCACCCCTACCCACCACCAGCAATCCTCCCAAGTCTCTGATTAGGTTGCCTGCGTGGCAAATTTGATGGTGTTTTCTTCACGTTGTTCTGAATGTGGAGTGTGTGTGTGTGTGTGTGTGTGTGTGTGTGTGTGTGTGTGTGTGTGTGCTCGAGCGTGTGCACACATGGGAGTGCTAGTACTGGGGCTTGAAATCAAGACCTAAATCTTTCACTTGGCTTTTTCACTCAAGGAGGACACTCTAGTATTTGAGCTACATCTTCATTTTTGGCTTTTTGCTAATTCATTGGAAATAAGAGTCTTCTGGACTTTTCTGTCCCAGCTGGCTTTGAATGTCTCAGCCCCCTGAGTAGCTATGATTATAGACATGTGCCATGAGTGTCTGGTTCTCATGTCCTTTAAAAATTATTTTTAGTAGTTTTACAAAGGAGTTGGCAATGAACAAAGCAGTTTATGAATACAATGCATCTTGGCATATGTGACAGATTGCTTCTACTTGGGTGAAGAAGAGGAGCAGATATCTAACACTCTTGGATATTTATTTCCAACCACCAGTCCTCTGCCTTCACCCCCTGATCTTGTTTTCACCAGTAACATCTAAGCTGCAGACCCTTTTCTCTCCCTGCTTATCATATAGCAGGATGACACCCTCCTCTTCCAGACACATTCTAGCCATCTCCAAACCCTTTCTCCTAGCCACTATATAGAATTCTCCTCCTCACTAGGTGAGAGTTTAGGTTGGGGCCTTCTTTGTGGCCATCACAAGTCTACTGTCTAGCTGGGAAGCCTGATGTCTGTGGGTAGGGCCTTTGGGAAGCATGCAAATTCCTCTCTGCAAGCCTCTTTAAGCCTCACACGAAACTACAGCCCACGGCTTGCACTGCAGTTCAGAGACGCAGCCAAGCCAATCTAAAAGAAACCTTTAAACAAGCAAACTGTGGTTTTGCCTTTTGGGTGGTATATCACCATATATTTGACGTAATCTTCATCTTGGGAGAGATCATATTTTTCAAACACACTGCTTGGCTTCCAGCTTGGCCCTGCTCAAGGCCATGGTCTTCCCTAATTCATGCAGGTTCTGTCTCCCCCCCCCCCTCCTTTTTCTTCCCTAAAACCTCTCCTCCTCCAGCCAAATTCGCACATTGATATACTTCCACACCTAAGAAAACAAATAGAGTGTTAGACTCCTCACTGTAGCATTTTAAATTAAAATAAGCTCTGGAAGGTGTGGCTGGCTGTGTATGTTATGTATCCTGTGCCCCAGGATGGAGGATGGGGACAGTGAGAACTCTTGTGGTTCAAATCCCAGCTTATATCCTATTGGCTCTGCTGATCATAAATGTATCTGAACCTCTCTGTGCTTCAGAGTCCAAATTGTGAGTCACCTATGTGGGCCCATGAAAATATGGAAGGCTTACAACAGGGACTGTAGGGTATAAATACCTGTTAAATGCTGTTACTAATACAGAAGTGAAATTGCTGAGTTACTTGTTGTTTTGTTGTGGCAGGACCTGGTGAGACTGGGATTTCCTTCTCCAAGTGATTGGGACCATTGGAGACCTTTAAATAGGGAGCAATGTGAGAATCACTGAAATAAGAGTAGAAGCAGAAGGTTGCTATTATAACTCAGGTGTGATTAAGTGTACCTTGGTGATGGCAGTAGAGGTCATAAGCAGTGGTTGTTTAGGAGGATTTAAAAGACAGAGCCTATGGGACTTGCAGAAGGATTGGACACTGGGCATGACAGGAATCCAAGATTATTATTCCAAGGGTGGACTAGTTGGCAAAAATGTAGAAAGAGTGAAGACAGAGACAAAGTGAATACTGAAGCCAGGTCACCTAGGAGGGTAATAAAATACAAGACACGTAGTCCTGGTGGACACAGCTTAGACTGGGTAGATTTGAGGTCATGTGCAAAAGTAAAGGATTGAATGGGAATTCTAGCTGAGGCAAAGATATGGAAGTGGAGCAAGTGATTCATGTCAGGAAAAGAGGAGACACACTGAACTGAATAAAGAGAAAGTCTCCTAGAAAGCACTGAGGAAGGCTACAACAGTTGGGTATAGAAGGTTTTGGAAGGCTTGACTCTGTCAGGCAATTCTGCCCTCCAAGGGACTAGAATCTGAACTTCTTCTAGGTTGTGGGTTCAGCTCTGATCTGTGCATCACATGAATGATTCCTTCACCCTGTGAGATCCAGGAAGCTTGTTCCCATCTGAGGTAATGTTAGGAAAATTATTCAGGTCTTAAAGTAGGTATGGAGTCATACAAAATCTACAGGTTGCCATTCACATATTATATACTATATCCCATATTATATACTATATCCCATATACTATAAACTATATAAATTTATATAATACTGTGACCCTCTGTATTGGGCAGTGGAACCCATCCTCTTGAGCATTTGAAGAACCTGAACCCAACCCTGTGAGTACTTCTGGTTATGTAATTAGCATGGCAGAATAATGCTTTGCATCTGTAACATTTACTAACTTGTGTGTTTCTTTACTTCTATTTACTTTTCAGGGCAATAGATGCAAAGCCACTTATATTCCTTGTGGGTAATCTAAAGGATTTTAAGGGTAATTTTTTTTCTATTCTCACTTATAACCTTCCACATAAGAATGCAAGCCTTAGATAAGGATGCACACTTGCACTAAGACATGGGTTCTCAACTTTAGCTGCACTATGGAAATGACTGGGAACTTGAAACCCTGGTCCTGACAGCTTCAGGCCCTCATGTATGGATGAAGGTAGGGGCATGGGCATTGGGATGATTAAACATCTCTGGAGGTCATTTTTCTTGCAGAGTTAGGTAATATCTATTGCTCTTTTGCTTGTCTTAAGGGTATTTATCTGGTTGTTGGTACCTGAGTTTGCACTTGCTTGGCTCACTTGGTTAGCTGTTGTGGTATCATTAAGTCACACACACATCATTAAGTTCAGCTCTTTGCTAGTTGTTTTAGAGAGAGAACCTTGTGTAACCTTCTGCCTGGCCTGGCTTTGAGCCTTGTTCCTATGGATCTCAGCTTCCTGAGGTGCTAGGATGCTAGGCATGACATGCCAACATCCAGATTAAGGACATTTTAGATTACTATTAGAGTGGTACAGGAAAAGTGTGTGTATTCTCAGGCCATGCAAGTCAAAGTGGATGAACCATAGTAGATGGGTTTACTATGGCCTCCATGCTTCTGGAAGATGATGGTTGTTTGCTCTCATAGCAAGTATTGCCAAGACTGTGGGGCATATCAGACATGACCCACCAGTGTCCCTACTCTGTGATAGCCATGGGCCACCCACTGCACACTTTATCCTTGTATCCTGGGCTCTGCAGTTTGCAATTAAAAAACAAACCAAGACCAAACAAAATCAAATGAAATGAAAACATGCTGCCAGGCTGGCCTATGGAGCGCAAGAGTCGCTCTCTTGAAATTCTGCCAAGTAGTTGTGGTAAGTTGTTATTGTAGCTGAGTTCCACAAAGAAGGAAAGCTGAGTATTCTGTAAACCAGTTATTCAGAGAAGAGAACTGATGAACCCACCATGCTGGAAAGAAATCATGCTCATTGGTGTGGCCTGGGGTGTCTGCTGTGCTAAGGATCCCAGAAGATTAGAGAGCAAAGCTAAAGCCAGGGAGGATGGAGGCCTTTGTTTTAGCATTCACTTGGTCATGGGCTTTTTCTTTTACAATTTGGGCTAGCTCAAAAACAAAAATATTTTGAAGCACAGCTATACAGTTGTCAAATATGATATTCCAGCTTAATTGTAGCCATCCCAAAACAGAAAGGTCTGCGAGAAATAATCAACAGGAATTCAGAGCTAAAAGCACTTCAATCAGATTAAAGGGACTCCATACACTCTCAAGGATAAAATCTCAGGTCACAATCTCTTCAAGCTTGGGTGTTCTCCTTTGCAAAGGAGATAATGATGCCTCTCAAAGTTCGTCCCTGTGTGACTGGCTTGGGGGCTGGAATAACTGTGCACTCTGACATTGTGTAAAGAACTAAGAAGACACAGGGAGACAAGTCAAGAGGACAGGAAGTAAATTCAGGCTCTGATAGCCCATCAGGGGTTTGAGCTTTGATTTTTAGATTATCTTCTGATTCAGCCTCTTAAAAGTAAAGCAAAATAACACACAAAAAAGCCAGGTACTGGTGGCTCATGCCTGTAATCCTAGCTACTCAAGAGGCTGATATTTGAGAATCATGGTTTGAAGCCAGACTGGGCAAGAAAATCTATGAGAGTCTTATCTTTAATTAACCAGCAAAAAGCCAGAAGTGGAGCTGTGATTCAAGTGGTAGAGCACCTATCTTGAATAAAAAAGCTAAAGGACAGTGCCTAGGCCCTGAGTTCAAGCACCAATACTGGTATAAACAAAACGACACAATACAAAACAAAACCAACTTGTACATAAAAGAAATTGTGGCGTACCTGTCTCTTTCATACATTTAGACAAACAAATTCTGTGACAAATGCAGAAAAGCATCTAAACACTCTGGTTTCAACAGTGCAGGTAAGAATGATTTTAGCAGCCCTCTTATTTATTTATTTATTTTGGTGGTACTGGAATTTGAAATCCAAGACTTGCCTTGCTAAACAAGCCCTTTATCACTTGAGCCACACCTCCAGCTTATTTTCAGTGCTCTGTATGAGTCCCAAAGAGCAGGTCAATTATGATGAGGTCTTTTTAAAATAGTAGCTTAATATCTGATTCACTGATGATAAAATTAACCCTTTGGAAATATGTAAGTCGCTATTTAAAGTTGTACAGCCATGAACACTATTTTATCCTAGAAAGCTTTCATTATTTCCCAAAAGTCACTGTGTCCATTAGCAGCTACTTCCTATTGTCTCCTATTCCCCAGGACTACTAACATAGCTTTCTACCATATTCTCCTATTTCTGCTACATTGGATCATACAATATGTAGCCTTTTGTGACTGACTTCTTGAGTGTATCATAAATATTCAAATTTATCTATGTTGCTGTATGTACCAGTGCTTTATTTATTTGGTACTACTGAGATTTGAACTCAGGGCCTTGTGTTTTGTTAGACTGGTATGATACCAATGAGCTATGCGTCCAGCCCCAGCATTTTCTTTTTTATTATAGCCGAATAGAATTCCATTTGTTTGGATAAAACATTTTGTTTATATATTTTCAGTTAACAAACAATTTTTTTTAATTCAAAGTTGGCACTTTACCATTTGAGCCATGATTTTACTCCTGGCTTTTTGGGGGTTCATTACAGTTTAGAGTCTCATGGACTTTCCTACTGAGCTAGCTTAGAACCACAATCTCAGATCTCAGCCTTCTGAGCAGCTAGGAATACAGGTATGTGGCACTGCTAATAAACATTTTGGTTTTGAATCATTTCTGGTTGTTTTTTTTTTTTGTTTTTGTTTTTGTTTTTTGCTACATTGAATAATGCTGCAAGAACTTCCTCTTCAGTCCTCTGGCAAATGGGCTTCAATCCCTGTGCATGTTTTAGAAATAGACTGCTGTTCATACTCTTGTTTCATGTTTGACCTTTTAAAGATTATCAAACAATTTTCCAAAGCTGTTGCTGCATTTTTCAGTCCCACCAACAGTTCATGAAGATTCTAATTTCTCCTCCTCCCCTCTAACATTTATTGTTATCTGTTGCTTTGGTTGTAGCCATGGTGGTTAGTGATATCTCATTGTGGTCCTAATTCACATTTCTTTATTCAGGTCAGTGTTTTCATGGAATTTCATGTGAGAAATTAGGCTCCCAAATAATTCATGGAACTATTACTTTTTCATGTGTCTATTCTCTTTTAATGATTTGTTATGTGGCTATGGATGTTCTAGCTAAGTACTCAAGTTTTATTTCCTAGGTCATTATTTAGCTTCCAGCTCAGAAACCACCTCCTCCTCCTCCTCCTTCTCCTCCTCCTCCTCCGCCTCCCCCTTTTCTCCTCCTCCACTTCCTGCTGTTGCTGCTGCTGCTGCTGTTGCTTTTTTTTACATTTTATTGTAAAGGTTATACACAGAGGGGTTACAGTTACATGATTCAGGTAATGAGTATAATGAGTATACTTCCTTTTGAACGGTATTATCCCCTCCTTCATTCTCTCCCAGTTTTTCCCCTCCCAACTTCCCTCTCCCCCAAAGTTGTATAGTTTATTTCCAACAAAGTGTCTAGTGCATTTCACTGCTGAAGGAACTTATTTTTAATTTGAGTCCAGTTAGCTATCTAGCTAATAGAACTTTACATTTCCGAGGCACCTGGTTATTAATTACTATATATAAAGCCTCCCGTTCTTGTTTTAAGTGACATGATTCCCTTATTTAACTCTATGAATAAATATTAAATTTAAAGTTTCAAATATAAATTTAAATTTTAAAGCTTTAACAAAAATCATTTTTATATTCCCGTGTTATTGGGTGTTTGTTCCACCAACTACTGAGCCTGCTTCCTTTCTGGCGATGATCTCTGTGGCTCACAGCCACAGCTCTGCTGGTACAGCCATCACCAACTTCTAACAATACTATCTACTCTGTTTCCTCAATTTCTATTTACCTGAATTTTACTGTAGAGGTGTAGATATGCATTTGCTGATTCTATTCCTTGTTTCTGCATTTTGTGTACATGTTGTCTCAAGGTGATTTTTGTCTCAATCACACCAACCATCTTAAAGTGTAAAGGAGCTTTAGAATAGGCCTGGTTTCAATACCAGTGTGATGTAAGGTGCTGGTGTCTAAGGCAAGCATCCCTGGGTTTCTCAGCCCTGGTGATGGCTGTCTTCATACAAGTAGCTTCAATCCCAGTAGCAAGTGACACCAGTAACCATCTGATCAGAGGAAGTATCTCTAGCACAGGTGCTGGCCCTATTGACAGAAACACTGGGTGGTGGTGTTGGAGAGCTCTATTATCATGAATATCTATTATTGCCTTCCTAAAAAGGTTCTACTAGACCCTATTGCCCTTCTACTGTGTGAGGGCACATTGTCAGCACTTTCTCCATGAGAAGATGCAGCAATGGGTGTCATTTCAGAAGAGGAGAATAGACCTCAACAAGCACCGAATCTCCCAGCATCTTGATCTTAGCTTGCCTACCCTCCAGAGCTGTAAGAAACACATTTCTGTTCATTACAAATCACTCATTCTGTAATATTTCTTTATAGAAGCAGATAGACACTAAGACAGACTTGGCATTTCTGAAAAGCCATTTTTTCTTTTTAAAATATGTATGTTCCAGTTATATAGAGCTTTGACTGCTTTTATTCTTCCCCAGAATTGTCCTCTTTCTTCAGGAGTGTTTATGACTGTGTGTACTTTGGGCCCTGATTCCTTGATCTCCCAGATGGACATAACAGCTTTGACTCTGACAGTCATATTCTTTCTTCTAGGACTTGGAACATAGGATTCAGAGACTAGATTATCTCTACTAATGGCCAGACTAAGGGATTCTGAATTTAGAAGTACAAAAAGTGTACTTCCTGTACTACTGGGCACTGTGAGAACCTTGACTATTATTTAGCCACATCTGCTGTCCTTCCTCCACAGAAACATAACTTAGAACCCAAGTCAGCTTTTGCAGCCTTCCAATCATTCTTACATACAGTGGAGTATTTGTGCCTCACAAATTATAATGCAAGGTCATTTATAATGCATTGTCACCTTTTGTCATATAAGAGTGTTACATATGACAGCAGCGATTAGAATTAGAACCATGGTTCTCACCTTTATGCGATACCATCTTCTCCTGCATGGCATCTTACCAAGGTATCAAGTAGGAACCTACAAGGCCAATGGATAAATGAACAGTGCTTTGTGTTGCAACTGAGTCAGATGAAATAGAAGTGCATTTGGCACAAATTTACTGCAGTGTATAGCTGTCATTATGTTACATGGCAACTAGACACAAAAGACAACATATTTAGGTGGATTTATAGAAGTCCACCTTTGGGATTTCCAGTCAGTTGGGGATAAGGGGTCAAATGATTTTCAACGAGGAGAGGGGGAGAATGATTATTCCTAGTCTTTAACTTTCTATAGCAGAATCTTCTAATTTTGATCAGGGTTACTCCTTCCAGCATTCTCTCTGATCTCCCAACTGCATTCATCTCCTCACATTACCTGTTTCCATTTTCATATATGTACATTGAATACTATTGTTGTTTACTAACTCATTCAATCATATATTAGGTTGCAGGTCTTAATAATATAACTTTAAAATAGTGACAAGTGTGAACCATATTTTTGAGATACTACACTTAAATAAAATGTGATATGAAAGAGTCCAAGACACCACAAGAAATACTATGAATGTTTCCAATCACTGTCCCAAATCTCACAGGAATCTCAGGCAGGAGCATGATGAGTTACAAAACAGCATGAGCTACATAGAAATTCAAGGTTACCATTCTCCAATGAATACCCATTAAATGTTAGATGTTATTAGAGAAAGAACAAGTGTGTGAATATTAAACAAGTTTCCTATAACCTAAATTCGGCTAATCTATTGATCTTGTTAAAAGACCGGTCACCTTAATGCCACCTGCCAGAAATGTGTTTTACTAACTGCACCAGTATATGCCAGCCATGATGTGAACAGAGTCCTCTTAGAAATGGGACATACTAAACAGAATCATGTATGACAGTCTTGTTATGAGATACTGTAGCCAGAATAGCAGTGAATTGCTTAGACTTTCTAGTTCTGTCTGGTATGTGGAGTCCAGGCTGATCTCCCTCTTACTTGGTCTAGAAGGTCCTAGACAATTTGGAGTGAGTTAACAAAAGATGTCTCCAATCCTGAATCAGGTGTACAAGACAGTCACTGCGACACTTGTTGGAATGGTCTAGTTTTTGTCCTCAGTGCCCAGAGAAGTTGAGAAGTTGGCTCCTTCTTGGATTCAGTGGCCTTGTATCTAGCCTCTTGGGCTAGTCAAGCAGAAGACAAAGGAGAAAGATGTCTGAAGTTGGCTAACATTTTCTGCTAAACATTTCTGGCCAACATTTTCAGCATCATCTCTGGAATTAGAAATTAGAGACCTGCTGGACTCACCATTATGCAAATCGCTGCCTCAAGGTTTGACACTTAACCAGGGACACACAATACATTGTTAGATTGAAGGAATGTGGGAACAGCCGGCTCTGGCTCTTTATCATATTATCTAAGCCTAGTTTTTAAGCACATACTAGATGAAAGGATTTGGTAGCAACCCTTAATAAAATTATATGAGTGTTTACACAGTCAAAGTAGTCCTTTTGTAAGCTGTACAAATAAATGCTATCCTTCCATCCCAGCCTCTCCTTTGAAGAAAGAACACATGCTTAGCTGTCCTTTGTCCTATTTTACAAAAGAAAAGCCCCTTTCTGTGGAATATCTGAATCATTCACTGGCAATTTCTCAAGGTAAACAGAGTAAATTAAAAATTAATGTTTCTCATATGTACACACACATACACTTAAGCAAAAGTACATCTTCCTGATCCTCCCAGGCATTAAAAACAGTTGTGCTTCTCCGTCAATTTTAAAAGCCACATGCACACAAAAAATAGAAATAGTAGTACAATATACAAAAATTCCAAAAGCAATCTTGTGGATGAAGATAAACGTTCTTGCAGCAGTTTGTTGTATCTAATTAGTCCCAGTCATGAACTAAAGAATAAAGGGGGAAAATAGATTGATGCTTGCTTTTTCTAGAGGAGAAAACAAAGAGTAAAAATCATAATTTATAGGCCTCATATCTTAAAGGAAAGGGAAAATAATCCCCACAAAAATCTGCTTTTTCCTGTGTATGATCAGTCTTTCCTTATGAATTAGGCTTTTGATAAAAGCTGTTTTAGATTACAAGAAAACAAACAAACCACACTTTCTATGAGTTCATATTATATTACAGCTCTTTGGAGAAGGCAAGAATGCCTTTGACCAGTCTAAACCCAAAAGAAAATTAAAGGCAAACTGTAATTTGGGTAAAAGAAAGGAGCTTCTAGGTTTTCAGTATTTTTCATTGTGTAATGTCAGGAGAGATGGGAGGTGGTAGGTTAAGTGAGTTGGTGATCAGGTCCTTCCTCCTGCTACGATTCTGTTTCCCCAGTAGCTTGATCACTGCTGGTGGGGAATCCATACCTGTCTTCCTTTACCCTAAACCACTTGAGAATATGAAGAAAACAATGTACCATTTCTTAAGAAAGGCACATACCTGCCCAGGCACATTCCATTTTGTATAGTATTAGAGGTTTAGGAATCTCCTCTAGTCTCTATAGACATGGAGCACTTCAAAGCCCACGATGATGATTTGAAAGTCTAACACCTTTTCTACCTCCATGTAAGGAATGCAAGTCCCAACCCAAACTCCAGCTGCAGGAACCATTTTCGATCCACAAGCTTCCCAGGGCACCATGACAGTATACATCTCTTTGCCCCAGAACATTGATCCTCTCCAGAGCAACTAGGGCCTACTGCCCTGCTGGTGACAACAAGCCAATGAGATGTTTGATTTACTTAAGCCCATTATGGATTCAAGCAAAACAAAAGTAGCAGGGACAACCAGATTCTGATTAGTGACGATGGTGTGACTGGTTCATGGGTCAGATTAGAGACTTATCCTGAGAACCATCTGAACAGAAAAAAGTTTTGGACCTGGATCTCTTCAGTAGGTCATGGTCCTCATCGGAATGATTCAGGCCAATTGCACCCTTCTCTTTCAGGCTTTTCCCACCAACAAATTAAATACAGGAAATACTGCCTGGGACCATGCAAAGCACATTCCAGTGTACTCACTTTAATCTCATGTCTTCTTCAGGCATATTTACAATTATTGAGTTAAAACATTTTTTTTTTTTTGACAATACTGGAGTTTGAACTCTCTAGGGCTAGTCTCAGACAATTCTCTCACTTGTACCTTCCAGTAGCTTAGAACCACAGGTGTTCACTACCACCTGGGGCTTGTTTATTGAGATCAAGTTCTCACTAGCTTTTCTCATGGGCTGCCCTGGAACTAGTATCCTCCCAATCTTTGCTTTCCAAGTAGCTGGGATTGCAGTCATGTGTCACCACACCGGGCCCACAGTCACAAAATAGACTTGCTCATAGGAAAGTGATTTTCCTGAGTTCCCAGAGTTAGAAAATGGTAAGTTATCTCCCATCTGCCCACCTCTGGATGTGATTTTCCTTTTTCCTTTCAGTAGAACTCCCCCAACCCTTGTTCCCAATGTCTTTGGCACAAAAGGAGTTTTTTCCTGTGGTAGCTAATGTCTACCTGAGCTGTCCATTTCTATAGGTTCCTCTTTCAGTAATTCCACTAACTATATAATCCATCCTGTTTATGGAATTCTTTCTGTTAGAAATATCTGGAATGGTGTTTATTCCTGGACTTTTCCTAGCAGAACAGGTATATATTTAACTCTTAAGTAATAACACAAGAATGTCTTTGGTCTTATTCTTAGTTTTACTCAAGGCCCCTCTGGTCTTTAAATTCCATTGATCTTTTTGCCAAGTTCTGAGTTGTTCACAGATTTTTACAGATGTGGAGTTCCTTTAAGCACATGAGGCTTCATTCTCCTTGGTGAGTCCTTTGGTTAGTGTCCCCTACTTACCTCCTCTTCAGTTACTGTTTCCTCAATGTGAGGCTGAAGCTGAGGAGCATATTGAAAAGCAAGCAAGCAAACAAGCAAACAAAACCCATTGGAACAAATGAGGAATGTAAGGACGATGAATTGAGCCCCAAGAAGCCACTTTGGTTACAACACATGTGAACTGAGCCACAGCATTTCTGGCTTGGATTCCAAAGCACAATTAAGCTGTAACATTACGGGCCTGATGAGGGTAAGGGGAGGCCATTACTTCATTGTGGTGGCAATGATCAGCCAGGAGATACACAGGTGTCCTCTTTAGGCAGGGCTCACAAGCCTGAGACAGGTCTACTTGTTAGGACCATAGACAAGGATCCGAGGTGAAGATGGCCTTAGGCAGGTAGAATTAGTGACAGTCCCAGGTATGGCTGCTTCTTGTCTCTGGATTTTTCTTAATGGAGTAACTCCAGCCCAGAGAACTTCTTTTCTTTTTTGCCCAGTGTTCTCCAAAATGTCATGTGAACTTGGAAAAAAAAATGTGCTGTAGGTTGGATAACAGGCATCTCTCCTATAGTCAGCCTTATTGACAGTATCACAGCATGAACTATAAGAAGGGCATTGAAATGTGAGTGATAAGTAATATTTGAGAGCTCCTGGTATGCTGTAAGTGGTCCTTTAGAAAGCATGGCTCTTCTCAAGGACTCTATGAAGTAGGGTACTATTGTGGTCTCCTAAGCACAGAGAGGTTAAGTCACTGTCAGCATGACACAGGAAGTAGTTGAGCTGGGATTTCAACGTTGACAATTCAGTACCTGAGCCCATGTTTTTGCCTCTGAATAGGATGCAACTTGCCTCTACAACATATGAAAACAGATATAGGCACATGGTGAAATGTGCCCATCCCATCGGTGTCTAATCTGGGTAATAGCTTGTCTAGGAGGTAGATAACTAGGATAGCCCAGATCCTAACTATAGAAAACTAACAGACAAACAACCCATCCTCTCCACTGAGTTTGGAGGGTTTTCTTTGTGGGGTTCTTGGTCCACACACTGTGCTTTCTCCACACTATCTATGTTGATGGGGGTTGGGGTGGATTTCAAATCCCAGAGGCAATTTTAGGCTGATGCAGAGACAAAAGATTAGTGATAAACCTGGGATGGGGCAAGACTACTTTTCTTCATAAGCTAGTAAGCAGGACAGAGCACACATAAAAATGTCCACTCTGAAAAGCAATCTTAGGCCCTACCAGTGCTCACTTGCTAGTGGAGACAGACAACCTTATCAAAGTGATGGTAGCTTCGAAAGAGGCCGAATTCTGAAGATTAGGGTTTCCAGCGGCTGAAGAAAGCAAAGAGGAAGCATGCATACAGATCTCTCTTTGCCCCATTCCATCTGAGATATGAAAAATCCAGAGCAACGCAAGTTCCTTCTTGCCTTAGAAGTACTTTCTCATCTCATAATCTGCTTTAAAATTAAAAAAAAAAATACAAAGGTTTTGTTCTATAGACTTTCCCCTTCTCCTTTCCCTACCTCAAAAGAAGCCGGCAATGGCACTGACTCCCCCTTGAGAGACAGTTCCCCATTCACATTGCGATGTGCCTGTACCCACATGAAAGGCAGCCCGAAGGGGGCCCCACCTCTCCTTTGTGCTCAGTGGCATGGGGAGGGGGGATTTGCTCAATGAGGGACCCTTCTCAAACAGATTTTCAAAGTCCATTTTGGCGGGGGATGAGGAGGCCCCTCCTTCACCATCCCCTGACCCTTACTCCACTGGATGATTGTGAAGAACACACCTTATCTTTATTAATTAGCCAAATTGTCCTACTGGGACAAGAGCTCTGAGTCCCCTCATCAGCAATGCATTCTCCAAGCTAAGGGCAGGGAGGTGGAGAAACCATTCATCTCTATCAAGGTTTGGCAAAACAATGGGAGGAAGGCTTACTCCCCCTCTTCCCACACAGGAGAAACAACATCGGATTAAATTGGTCAGATTTTAGTGAGAAGAGAGGATCTGTCCAACCCCATAAGAGGGGGATGTTAAAACCCCCAGTTAAAGATTAATATTCCAAGTTCAGAACAAAAGGATGCTCTTTTGTGGCTCTGTGCTTATGCCTCTGAATGTAAACATTGTTCTGAGAGCCATTTTTTCTTTGCCAGATCTTTAAAGGGTAATAAATTAGCCCGTGGACAGCCATACAAGCTGCTACTAGATGTGAATGTGAATGTGTCTGAAGAAAAGGCTGACTTTCAATCAAAGTCTATTGAAAGAATGGTTGGATTTTCTAAAGAAGCATGTTGTGCCTATTAACCAACTTACAAAAGGGGCCATTTCCTTGATTTATGTTTGGTTGCTATAGAAATCCTGCAGCCCAGACTGGCAGGTGAAGCTCCTTCTAACAACCTCGGAGGTTTTGCTTAGTTATCCTCTGAGTGTGAACTGTGCCAGTAGGTAGAAGACAGTGTGCAAACAAGCCGCTCATGTTCATCAAGCATCTGGCTCAAGCACCTTCATGCATATCTCTTACATGATGACTTATTATATCCAAGACCTAGGGCAAGCATTTTTTTTTATAGCACTTCAAATACGAGTACAAAGAAAAGTTCATTGTTCTATTTTCAGCCACTAATGATGGCTTTCTGCAAGTGAAGTTCAATGCTTAAGTTATTTTAGAGATTGCATAGCATTTAGTATTTAAGTGACTGATCTCAGTTGTCCCTTGTGACTGAACGGAGATGGTGATGTGGGTATCTATGAGTGTATCTGATGAGGACAGATTAGAATCACTGCACGGTGATGCTAGTCAGATCTTAAAGATAATTCAATTCCAAGCTTTTCAGGAGGGGAAACAGATTTCAGAAGGGTGGTATTCGCAGTTACAAGTGTCCATAGTAGAGCAGGGAAGAAGTGTCCCTGGCTGGAAGCTGGTGTGTAACTCCTGTAATCCTAGTTACCCAAGAGGTTGAGCTTTGAAGCCACCCAGGGCAGACAAATCCTGAGACTTCAATCTTCAATTAACCAGCACAAACCAGACTGGAAGGATGGATCACGTGCTAGAGTACCAGGTTAGTGAAGAAGCCGAGTACCCACACAAAACAGTAACAGCAAAAATGACACAAGTGTTTCTCTGTCATTAATGCTCTTACCATCATTGCTTGGGTCTTGAACCCAAGCAAATGTAGAAAATTTTAGGGTCAGAGGTGAGAAAGGGTTTGGATATCAACAATGACATAATTTTACATATAATTTGCAAGGAAAGAATTTTCATTGGGTCAATGACCCATTAAAGTTTATTGGGAGAGAAATGGAAGGTTTTTTTGAGGGGAGGGGACAACGCAGATGCAGAGAACTGAGCTAAAAACTAAGCACGACCTTCTATAGTGTCAAAGATAATGGCATCCTAGAAGGAAGAAAGGCCACCAGGAGGCACCGCCACTCCAGGGGGTAAAAGGTAGGGGCAGGCTCACTGTATGCTTCTGAGCCTTGTTTCCATGCACCCAGTTGGTGCCCTTGGTATTCAGGTACGACTTGCAAAGCTATCTGAATGTCTTAAGAGAACCAGAAATGAAAGCTCTTGCCAGTGATGAGGGTGTGCTACCATGGCCTTTAACCTAGTATGATTCTCTGCTAAGGATGCCACAACACAATGCCATAGACTGGGTGGCTTAAATACCAAACATTCAATTTCTCACCATTATGCATCACGGAACTGCTTTCTGGTTTGCAGAGTTTAATTTTCCTTGGATGTATGTGCATGGCCTTCTTCAGTGTATGTCTGTATCTTCATCTCATCTTTTCAAAAGAATTCCAGACTGGGTTAGAGCCTATCATGATGTCCTCACATTTACTTGGTTACATCTTTAAGAGCCCTATTTTCGATGCAATCATATTCTTATGTACAAGGGAATAGGACCTCAAAACATGCATTTTAAAAGGAAATAATTCAGCCTATAACACACAGTTAAAGCAGATCTCTAGCTGAATAGTTCAATACTTCATTAACCTGAAAAAGAGTAGTCTCCAAGAAGATTCTTTTAAATTGCTCAACTCCAGAACCAAGAGGTTTTTTTCATAGGCCCTACCAGTACCCACCAGAGCCTTAGCCTGATTTCCAGTAAAGCCAAGATTTCTTCACAGCTGAGAGTTGTGGCAAGATCTTTCAGCTGCTGAGAACTTCTAGTAGCTTCATTCCCCACAAATTCTTGGAGTCTATTGCAAAGAACTGTTTATTAGTGGCTAAAAAATATGAATGTTTGGTTTATTTCCAAAATATTATTTATGGCTTAGTCCATTGCTTTCCAGGGCTTCCAAGAAACTGAAAAGAATGGCCAAGAGAGAGGAGAAAAAAGTCCTTAGCTCCACTCCTACTCTTTTATTATGCTATAAACATTGGTTAATAGAGCAATTATCTTTTGAGTTGTAAAGCTAAATAAGTACACAAAGGAAAAGGGTGAAGGAAAAGTGCAATTTTTCAAGCTTAATGAAATCAAGTGAAATTATTTCAAGTGGATGTGAGTTATAGTGAATAGAATCCTCTTTTTCCTAAGTTTAATAAATGATAGCATGTCAGTCTGTTAACATAAATCTCCTTGCAACTTAGTTTTGTCAGACAACATATACAATAAGGACAAAGTTAGCCTGTTGAAGAAAGGATCTCATTATGGCTGGAGGTGGTGATGGTCATGGAGAACATGGATGTTGGATGAACAGCCTCTAGTTCAGAGAGCCAGCTTCACTGAGCATTTGCCAAATACCCACCATTTTGCATACTGCATCACTCAAGCATATCATGCTAACCTCATCAAAAGTGAGAAAATGAGAAGCAGACACACGTAGGAACCTGACCAGAATTCCATAGCCTATGGAGAATGGAACTGGTATGAAGATTCAACATTGGCACTAAACCTTGGCTGTTACCTATGACACGACACATCTGAAAAGTCTTCTTTGCTGGTCCAGGCAACTGGAGATCATGAAGCACAATAGCACAACTGAGCCATAATCATTGATTCATAGCATTTTTATGAAATCATGAAGCACAGTAGCACAACTGAGCCATAATTATTGATTCATAGCATTTTTATGAAATGCCAGGGGTGGTGGAATTAGAGAGTTCTTGTCCTCTGCTTATTGGAATGGCCATTGGATGGATAGCCTGTATAAACAGGAGCAAGGAAAAAGAAACAGGTAGGTTAAAGACCAATACCTCAAATTTCTACAGGAACCATTTCAAGCAGAATTTTCAGTCCACAGGAGTGAAGGAGAAGAAAGAGACAAAGATGGCAGCTCTGGGAGGATTTTGCTTTGATCTCCTCTTATTGTTTCTATTGCAAGGAATGATGATGAGAGTCAGGAATGGAAGCATGTCCAGTGCAGTCTGTGGCCAGGTAATCACTCACCAGATGGCTGCCACCTGGGGTAGATTCTCACACATGCACATTAGCCTGAATATGTGCCATTCGATCATTTGGACCGGTGCAGCTGGAATTTGAGGTTTTTTTTTTTTTAAGAGATAGCAAAAATACAAGAACATTTTGCACCAAACCACCACTTGGGAGACTATGGAGAAGAAGAATCAGCTGAATCTAAACTCACTTCCAAAGTCTCTCTAGATCTTTTCTTTTGTTCCTAGTTTTATTTTTTATACTTCAGGCTATTATAGCCATTTCCCTCCCTTTGGTTCCAAACTGGGCTATTGTACAAACAAAATTTAATGCTAGATGCAGCATGGCCTGAAATCCACCCTGGATATCCTGTAGTTGCTTTGTATTTTCAGCTTGAGTTTCTCTGACAATATTTGACTTGCCTTTCACATTCCACTTGATAGTTTTAAGGGTACAGACATATGAGGTATTTAATTTCTACTAAATGCAACTCTTACTTAAAAAAAAAACCTTACTGGCTTTGTGGATAATTTAATAGTGGAAGTTGTCTGTTACCTACCTCTCCTTTTAACATACACTGAATTAAATGCTTGATCCAAAGGCTCTATCTGAGCCATAAGGATGATAGTCAATCTGCATTTTGGCAAGTTTTAGGTGAATACAGCTAACCACACGGCTCTATCATTAGCTCTGATAATTTCTCAGATTTGTGTTCTTCCTGAATATTGTTTCTTCCAAAACTGAACAATGGAAAAGATGTCACATACAAGGCATTATATTGAAGTAGGATACTACCAATTCACAGAGAGTTTTCCTTCCATGTATTTTATCAGTTGACAAAAAATTCTTTGAAACTCATACAAAAGAAGTTGGAACTTTGTCAGTGACTCTGGGAGCTGGAGAAAGCTGCTGAGCTGATAGCACAGGAGGCCAAGGTAGGGGCCAGGTGGGTGGGAGAGATGCAGCCATGGACTGTGTCATCCATGTTTCCACACTGTCCTCTTCATGACCTCGGCGCTGGCCTCAGGGACCAACATCCCTTAGAGTGAGAGGTTATTTCCCTTTGATATGAGTGCAGTCTTAGGACTCCCTGTAGAGAAATTGCGTATACCAGAGATTCAGCGTCTTTCTTTTAAGTAGAAACACAGGAAGAAATGTGATTTGGCACATGGGGAAAACAGAGCCATGTTGGGAATGAATTTTGGCTGGAGAAAGGAGGAAAAATGTGTGTCTATTGGAGAGAAGAGCAGGCACGAGAGGCAAATACCATGAGTTAACTTAGTTTGAAATGACAAGTATTTCAGTGATACACTCATCTCAAGATGCAATGCCAAAACCACTATTAGGATGCAGATTAATGCACACGGGCCCAATATAACTAATAAAATGACTACTGAAATGTGAATTGTAGTCACTTATAATCTCAAACGTTCCCAAATGCCCATGTAAGCAGTTGTGTAAAACATTTTGAAACTTTCTTCTTCTTTTCATATTCTAAGACTTTATGGATGGCAGAGACCCATAGTTTAGATGTTGCCTCCCCTTATTATATTAATTAGCCATCCACGCATAAGAAAATAATCCTAAATTTAGTAGCTAAAAAGAACTCAGAATTTCTGTAGGTTGGGAGTCTGGAAAGGGCTTAGCAGAGTCCTTTGCTTCAGGGTTTATAACTGGCAGCAGTTAAGGTGCTAACTGAGCTAGACCAAGAAGATCCATTCTGAAGTTCATGAGTTGCTTTGGAGGACTCTGGGATTCATATTAGACTCAGTCTCGGTTCCTAATGGGTGATAGTTAGAGACTGCTCTCCATTATGTGTGTGTTTCTCCAATGGGAATTTGCTTCATCAAAGCATGATGGGGAAGGAAAGGAAAAACTGCCAACAAGACAGGAGACAAAGTCTGTTTTAACATAATCTTGGAAATGATACCCCCATCCCTTTTGCTGTGTGTTATATATTTGCTAGAAGACAGTCTCAGGCCTGCTCCAGAGGGAAGAGGCTACTGAGCAAACAAACAGCAAGAGATATCCATCACCGGAGTCCTCAGCAGGCTGCCTGTCCCACTCCTACAAGCACTCCAAGCCCTCTTCAACTCTGTCTGGACCTAAATGCCATTCACACACTGGGTCCTTCCAGATGCCGTGGTTGTCTTTGATGATGGAACAATCCAGCTCAGAGCAGCAGCCCCACAGCAGGTGACCTTATTGATCTATAGCTAAAAATTTCTCTGTTTCTTCACAAGGTGTGTCAGGGAGAGAAACAGTCAATCTGACCCAGTAAGGTCACAATGACTCCATTTCCATTAAATAAATATTCAGAGACTCCAGCAAGCCAGGGTGAAGGTGTCAGGTATTATGCTTTAATTTCAGCAATTACGTGGCCTTCTGTCAGATTGATGTGCCACTTGTGGTTGAGATATAGAGGATGTGAGGGATTTCCACTTGAGGTCAGGCCCAAAATAGAGAAGGAAGTCATTTAATGCTCTTCAACCTAAGTAGAGTGGGTGTGATAGCAAAAATGGTCTGTCACACAAAGAGCCCCACTCGGAGTGGCTATTCTCAGAGCTTTGATTAGCCTATAAGCTCCACTCAGCATTCCTGTCTGGGCTGGTGCTGGGAGGAGTTAGACTGAGTGCCATACTTGTAGAAGAGGCCAAAGCTCTCTTGAAGACTTGAAGTCTTGCTTCTGGCTGTACTAGTTCAATGTTGTAAACAGCCAATAGGAATCCATAGAGTAAAACAAAGGCTTCAGGGTCAGGAGATCCAAATGGGTAAGCCTGGCTATGTGAGATCTACAGCTAGTTAGGTGAGCGTTCTGAGTTGCAGGTTGCTCCTCTGAGAAGGGGAGAGACTGTCCTTCCTCCATATTCTCACCATGTTTAATCTTAGTTGGATGGCTTCCTGCAGCCTCTGTGTCACAACCTTTTTCACTGTTTGGAGAAGCTGAAAACATAAATACTGTTTTTGCCCTGTTGTCTTCTTTAGGCTGGGAAGGGGGAAGTGATTTGGAGACCATCTTTCCAGGGCATTAGAAACTAATAAAGAAGCTCCTAAAGATGCAAATCAAAACAACATTGAGATGCCACCTCACCCCAGTTAGACTGGCTATAATCGAGAACTCTAATAACAACAGATGCTGAAGGGGATGTGGACAGAAGGGAACCCTACTGCATTGTTGGTGGGAATGTAAACTTGTTCAACCACTTTGGAAAGCAGTATGGAGGTTCCTCAAAAGACTTCACATAGAGCTCCCCTATGACCCAGCAATCCCACTTTTGGGCATTTACCTGAGTGATCACAAACAAGACCATATTAAAGCTACCAGCACAACTATGTTTATTGCAGCATTATTTACCATAGCTAAGATATGGAACCAACCCAGAAGCCCCTCAGTAGATGAATGGATCAACTTTGGTGTGAGGTGGGGGGTAGGGAGGGATGGTAAGGGAAAACAAAAGAGGAAGCAACAATGCTTGATAAGAAATGTACTCATTACCTTGCTCATGTAATTGTAACCCCTCACCCCCCAAAAAAAGATGCAAGTGGATGTGGTGCTGAATTCTCACAGAGAATCACAGCAGATTCCTGACCTGTGTGTGTGTGTGTGTGGGGGGGTGACCTGGACCCTGAACTCCAGTGACAGTGCCTGGCCACTCCTCACCTTGCTCTGCTGCTGATGCTACTAAGCACCTAATTCATGCAGCAAGTATTTCACAAGCACCATCTGTATTCCAGGTGCTAACTTAGGCCTTTTGGATTTATCAGGGACAGAATTCTAGCTGTGGAACTTACATTTTACTGTGCAAAGGAATAAACCAGAAACATAACACAAATATTTTGTATAAAGTGTGAGGCAAAAATAGAAAAAAGCTAAATGGTATCATGGGCATCAAAAGTTCTGGAAATGGTTGGGGACATTTTTCAGTGAGAATGACTACCTAACAGGTGCAAAGCCCTGGATTTGACCCTCTACCATTCTCCCCAAAAGTGCTAGAATGAGAATTGCAATTATAACTAGGGCAGTGGGGCACATCTCACTGAAAGGTGACTTTTGAAGAAAGAGCTAAAGGAAGGGTTATAGTCACATGCATCTATGGGAAGGATATTACAGGCAGAGGGGATAGCTTATGCAAAGATCCTTTTCTGGGAGTGTCATTGCGGGATTGACCATGAGGAAGGAGTCCAGTGTGTAGTCAGGTAATGAAGGGCCAGATCTGGCACCTAATTCCCTGTATGTAATCCTTTTCTGTTTCAAACAACTAGGATGGTCTCTCTTAACTAACCTAGAATTGATGCATGACTTTGACAGATTTTTATCCTAAGCATTGTAGAACCGCATAACAATTATGCTCTTGTGTTCGCACCCATACCAAAGACAAGTGCCTCATTAATCTCAGTACTCTGAATACCCAGCACAGGCCTTTGCAGAACAAGTACCTAATAGATGATTATTAACAGAACATGTGCACAGTCCTCTGCCTCTGTGAACGGGAGACTTTGTGGTGGGAGGATACAGCTCTCCAAAAAGGCTGGATATGTGGGGTAGATAAAGATCTTCCTTGTTGAAGTAATGCATTTAGTATTCTAATGAACTAATTATAAAAGTAAGTAATTATTGAAATAACCACATCAACTCCCAGTCATTAAAATCCCCCTAAACAGAGCTGGCAAGATAGCTTAGGCTATTAGAAACCTTGGCAACCACCCAACGCCTACAATAGCTTCTAATTAATTGATCTCACCTCTAATCTGCTATTGTTAGCTCAGCTCTGATCATTTGTTTGGCCTACAGCTTCTATTGCCCCTTCCTTTTGATTGTATTTGTTACTGTACCCTCTCTATCTCTTTCAATTAAGCACAGGTTAAGTGGTTCACCCGCAAGAGAATAGGAGATAATGGCACCAATCAAAGTAATCTCTTTAATTTGCTAAATGGATTACAGGGAAACCCCAGCCAAAGTGAAGTCATAGCTAGTGGCCTTCATTTGAACTGTACACAAGGGGTATCTAATTATTAACCCATCATAAGCCAGACTTTATTGTGGAATAAATCTCTACAAAGTTAGCAACGCTTAAGCTGTCTTCCATAGATGAGATGGCTTTCTGTAACCAAATTGTTCCCAGGATAAAATGTCCCCACTGGCTTCATTCCTAAATCCCTCTCCTGCCTTCACTTTCAAGAGTTACACACATCCTCATTCATATACCACTCGAAGTACTGACCAACACTCCAGTCAAGAGGGTGGATTTATAATCTCTTTAAGGACACACTCTTGCTAGAATTCATTTTTCTTATTTGTACTATAAATGCAAATGCAGTTTCATAGGCATGATGGCTTGGGCTTTTGCTGACTCTGAGAAAAAAATATATATTTAGAGTAAACAACTTTGTTCTGAAGTTCATAAATGATCTTCCTTCTTTGTATAACCTTGTTTATTTCTTCACTCACACACAGACACACACACATATACACATACACACACATCTGACTCAGAGATAGTGGGGTATAGCACAGAAACATCCCACACCTCAACATTCAGGAATCCTTTGACAGTCAGGTAAACAAACAAGTAAAAATGTGAAACTCAGTTCTTTCCCAGTAGAATAAGAATGAGGATTAACTGTAAGAATAATAGAGTAGCTTAAAAAATAGAAAAGTAAAACTCTCTAAACTTGGCAAGGACTAAATGATCTGGATACCAATGACAATCATTACATTATTGACATAACCCCAAATAATCAAGAAATACATTCATCTATAGCATCTATCTGGTGTAATTTAATAAACATTTATTTCAATAAATGTATACTCAAATGAATATTTATTGAAAAGGCATGAGGATCCACATGGGATGACTATCTTTTCTTTTCTCTACCAACCCTTGCTTTTTGCTAGTTAATTGTAAATAGAATCTTGTGGACTTTTCTGCCTAGGTTGGCTTTGAACTTGTATCCTCCAGATCTCAGCTTCTTGAGTAACTAGGCTTATAGGCATGAACCCTTTGGGGACTGGCTGAGACTAGGTAATTTACAAAGAACAGAGATTTATTTCTTATAGTTCTGGAGCTGGCAAGTCCAAGGTCAAGGGTGAAGCCGAATCTGATCTTCTGCTTGGGTATTGGCATGGTGCAAGGCAGGAAGAAGGGCCAGAGAACATGCCAAGCCTAAGACTGAGCAAGAGGGAGCAGAGCCACTACCATGACCATGACAGTCAATTTGTGATGGCAGAGCTTTTATCACCACATTGTTCAAGGTTCCACCTCTCACCATTGTTCCATTGAGGATTCCATTTCCAAACACAGGAACTTGGGAGACACATTCAGCGATCACAATCTCAACATTTTAAGACTAAGAAAGTCCTAAAAAGTAGGAAAGACATCAGTCTTGTATAACTTAGCCTTGTGACAACCTTACTCTTTGTGTAAGGACTGTATTTCCTTATCTAAGACTATGAGCATCTTCTGTGGCCAGAGCTGTTTGTTAGTCTTTGAGACCTACAACTCTTCTCGATCTGATAAACCTGCTGGATAGGTGCTCTCCTCATTTCTGATTCAGAGGAAACTTTGTGTGGAAATTCTTACTTCTGCAAGTGACCAGCTTATTTTTAAATTGAAATTAAATTTGTTGTCAATCTAATACATACAAAAAATGCCCTTATTAATCAGGTACTGCTTCATGTTTTGATACATGTATGCATTGTGTGATATTCATATAAGGGTTAACATATTTATCTTCTCAAAGATTTATAATTTCAGTATAGTGAAAGCATTTCAAATCCTTTTATTCTGGCCTTTTGAAATATGTAATATATTATTATTACATAGAGGGTTCCTGCCGTATGAAGCACTTCACAACATGTTTCTCATTACCCATTGATCAGACTTTTCCCATCTCCCCTTCCTCTTAAACTCTCTAACTTTCTTGCCTATCCTAGGTCTGAACACTAGGTTTCTCATGATGTACCCATCACTGAGTTTGGCATTACAGACTCAGCCATGAACAAGATGGGACTAGTTACTGCCCTCACAGGGTATCCAAGCTACAGCACAGATATTGAGCATCTTTGATGATAAGGGTGGTGTTGATGATTGAAAGGGACAGAGCAAGGGGCTCCCCCTGAGGCTGACAATATAGATGGTTAGCTTCTAGATGGTGCAGGAAACAGTCAAGAATTGCATGAGTGGGGAGTCAGAATTCTCAGGGGCTCTGCATGGAGAGTTTGTGTATATAGAGTGGCAACCATGAGAAGCTTCAGAGTTCCCTCACAGCATGAGAGGGCATGATGCACAGGAGGCCAAGAGAGGACTTATATCTTATTAAAACAAGACAACACAAAACAAAAGCCTCAGCATAATAAAGTTTTCAAGCAAAGGTTGACCAGCTAAATATCCTCATGTGTTATGATGAGTTGATTATGGGCATAAACTGTTTCTCATCCTGCTCTGGGGGCCAAGGTACTTCCCTATTCCTTTGCTATTGGGACTAAGCATGGATAGAAATGCCTATGAGCCAATCCTATTCCTGGGCCTAAGTCTTCTTGTAATTTGGCCATCATCATGAGAAGAGATAAAGAGGCAGCTGCTGGTCCCAGAATACAGAAACATGGAGAACAAAGCCAAGGCTAGCCTATAGCTTGGGCCAGTCTGTAGCCTAAGCCAAACGCTGCTGGTGCCAGTGGTAATATTCTTCAGAGCCCAACCCATTTAGAGAAAACACAAGTTTGTTGTTGTAAACCACCAAGATTCAGAGGCTGTGTGTTTCACAGCACTAATAGAGCCAATATCCACAGGATATACCGCAGGCACCTTTCCAATAGGCCAGACTTGAGAACTTGGTCCATGTTTCTCTACCCTCTTAGCAGTCCTGGATAAAGAAGATCTTTCTGATCTCAGCTCCTCCACATACTCTATTCCTCCAGTTGCAGTTTCACTATATATGTGTACATCTATACATACATAGTATCTATATGTTATATAGATACTATGTAAATATAGTATGTATGTACATTCCTTAATATTTTTGTTTCTGCCAAATCCAGACCACCTCACCTGATACCTATCTTGTGGAGTAATTGGATGGTTTCATCTAAAATGGATTCCAGCCATAGCTACCCATCAGAATCTCTTTAGGAGTTCAGTCCCCACAAGAGCTCTGGGAACCTAAAGGACTTAGGTCCCCAAGAGATTCTGATCTAATTGGCCTGAGGTAAAGCCTGGCCTTTGAGCATTTACAAAATCTCTTGGTGGTTTTGGTTCTTAGAACCAGTAAGCACTGGGAACTGGGAGCAGAGAGGTCAGAAGTGGCTTCCTAAAGAAGTCTTACAAGAGAAGTTGAGATAACTCTGTGCAACCAGTGGGACAGGGCCAGAACTACATGGCCTGAGGCCACCAGCTAGGTGTGATTGCTAAGCCAGAAGGTGTCTTGGCCAAAGAGGGACAGGTTAGAAGTACAAAGTGCACACTGAATATGAACTCTCATAGTTTTTTTTTATCCTGATGATAAGTACTTGAAAATGCTTAATTCCATGACATACAATTGGTCCTCCATATTTCTGAAAATTTAACCACCAGTGCATAAAAATAATGGAAAACCAGGGGGGTAAAATTGGGTGGGGGGAGGGGGGAGGCGGGGAAGGGAAGTGAAGGGTAAACAAAGGAGGAGGCTGCAATGCTTGGTAAGAAATGTATGCATTATCCTGCCCATGTAATTGTAGCCCCTCTGTACAGTATGTTCTCAAATAAAATAAAATACAATTAAAAAAATAATGGAAAACCAACTGTGTCTATATTGAACAGGTATACATGTTTCTCTTTGTCATTATTCCCTGAACAATAGAATACAGCAACTATGTAGATATCACTGAAGATTGCATTAAGTCCAACAAGCAATCTAACAAGGACTGAAAATCCATGTGAATATGTGCCAAGGTTGTGTGCTGTTTAATATAAGGGATTCCATCATCTCCAGATTTTGGTTTACGTGGGGGACACAGGATTCACATGAATGCCACAGAATTATTGAAATTAATTAATTAATTATTATTTTTGTTGGTTGTTGAGCTTTAACTCTGTTGCCTGGGTGCTGTCCCTCAGCTTTACAGTTCAAGGTGAATGCTCTACCACTTGAGTCACAGCACCACTTCTGGTTTTCTGGTGGTTAATTGAAGATAAGAGTCTCACCAACTTTCCTGCCCAGGCTGGCTTTGAACCACAATCCTCAGATCTCAGCTCCTGAGTAGCTATGTTTACAGACGTGAGCTACCGGTGCCTGGCTGAAATTAATTTTTACCAGTATGGCAGCTCACCTTGGTGGGGTTCTCAGGCCAATGAATGAGTCCAAGAAATGTTTGGATTGAGAAACATGCCGGTGTAGGGTGGCTGTAGCCTACAGCTTGATTAAAGGCTACAGGACATCTCTGAAAGGGTAGCAGGCTAGGAGGTCTTCTATAGTACAGGCTACTGAGGCTGGAACACTATAGTTAGGGGCCACAACCCTGTCCTAGAGGACCGAGAAGGATCTTTCAGAAAGCAGATGCCTGAATGTTTGATGATAGGTCATAAGAGGAGACTGACAGCCGCTGAAGTGAAAGATCAGTAATAGTAGAGTCAACTGCTGACTGGCAACTACTCTCCTATTCTAAGGCACTTACTGGTTGATTCATTGGCAATTTGAAGCCATAAGCAGTTTCAGTGATGAAACATACAGAGCAAATGATATCACATTTCTTATCTTCGCCAGCGAGCAGTTTCCCTTCGCCTGCTGTCACAGACACTGTCACCTTGAAAGGTGCTCTCCTCTCACTATCTCTGACGGGCTGAGCAGGGGGACGGACGTCATTCTGACAGCACCAAGAAGGATGGGCCCATTTGGAGAAACATTAGACAGCTCCAAGAGAGCCTCGCTAAAAAGCAAGAGACACAACAAGATCGGAGTGCCATGACGAATATAACTTTCACCTTGGTGCCCTTTAGGTGATGATTTCAGAGAGGACAGACACAAACTTCAGAAGAAATAAAATAATCTCATAGGGTAGCAACTGGAAAGACCGACTGTATAAATGCCCATTAGTTTATCATGTGTTGTAGCTGAGGCTAGTTAGACCTTCTGTTAGAATTATCACACATACCAGAAATATCTCTGCCCTTTATATGTGGCTTCACAAAGGAGCCCATAAATATTCCACTGGAGTCTGGACACAGAATATAAAACTGGAGCTGATGGCCCCAATGCTCAGTCCTCTGAATGGGCTGGGGTATGTTTGTGTGAGCTGAGGGATAGCTGAGGAGTTGTAGGACTTTAGCTGATAGGGAATATATGATGTAAGTGAACATGGTAGGATGTGAAAAGATAAAAGTCTTCCTTCCACTATTTGATAATAATAAAGACTTTTATTTACTCAGATTAAACTCTATCATAAATTCTATCACTGATGAATTTGGAGGTGATTAACAGCCAATTCTCTCATTTAAGAGATGGCCCCAGGTGGACAGTGACTTATTCATTTGTGCAATTAGTAAGAGGACTGCAAATCAAACCCATCTCCCACATCCCTTATGTATTGCTCTTAATCATTTGCCATATGTAACTGACCCAGAGGCCCAGATGCCTTGGAATGAAAGGTTGAGAACAGATCCCATGGTTCTCAGCCCTGGCTGCTCAGAGTATGTAGAAAATTTTCCAGAAGTCCTAGCCACATAGCACAGCTGTTAATCCAGTATATCTGGTTATGAGACCCCAAACCCCTCTAGGTGATTCTGATATGTAGTTGAGATTTGCTTCTCCAGTTGTGTTTGAGAAGTATAGGAAAAGACTGCCCTTTGAAAGGAAGGGTAACGCTTGCCTGAGTTGATGATCACATCCCAGCTCTACCCTCTGACTATGCTATAGAGGTTATAGACATCAAACCAGCAGCTCGCCAGACAGACACCAGAGAGGTGCTGCCCTTAGAAGGAAGCATTGTGTATCTATTGGCTCACGGCCACTTTGTTGGTATAACGTGGGCTTCTCAACACCCATGGCCATATGACCAGAGCAACACACAGCCCTAGATGAGCAAGTTTTTAATGCAAGCACACTCAGCTTGAGAAGGTCAATGATAATGCCATGCATAAAACTTTCAGTCACAGATGGCAACTATGTACACTTTTATCTCATTTTACAGATTTCATATTTACCTAACTATGTATGGTAAGTGATCATTGGTCACTCATGTGCTTAATAACAAGACGAGGCAAGGAAGACCTCAGATGTGTCCCAAGCAGATGGGAGACATCGAATTTGTAGAGAGCAAAGAGAAACACTGATTTAAAGCTATGCATGTCTTTAGGTTTTCCAGAAAGATTGAACACTTCTTTTTTACAAATACCTTAAGACCTGGTGATTGTTGACAACAGAGACACAAACAGTATGTGTTTTCTAAGTACTTCTGTGCTTGACTATCTTTGCATAGATTATGGAATTGCTGGGTATTAGCGGTTTATGTCTGTAATCCTAGTTATTAGGAAGCTGAGATTATAGAGGTTCAAACTAGCTCAGCCAGAAAAGCCCATGAGACTCCTATCTCCAACAAAAGGCTGGAAGTGGAGGTGTGGCTCAAGTGGTATTGCACTAGCTTTGAGTGAAAAAGCCAAATAAGAATGTGAGTCCCTGAGTTCAAGCCCCAGTATTGCTCCCCCCCAAAAATTATGAAATTGAACAAGAAAATTCTTGCCTTGAGGTACTAAAGTATGTGATGAGAATGGATTTAGGAATAGCAAGGATCTCATGGCCTTCCCGGGGATTCATAAGACTCGTGTTGCATAAATGACAGAGCTATTGTTTCCACTAATGACTATCTTTCCATGGTAACTGTTCCAAAAGAAAGGAGGTCTGACGCCAACATCAACTATTCTCTTAAAAACACAAAGAACACCAAATTCTGCTAATGCAGAGGTTCTTGGCCGTTCAAGAAACAGACACTGTCTTGTTGGCCCTACATTTGAGATGAGATTCTTGAAATGTTGGTATGCTTATCATATGGCACATTCCAACAGTTAGTTATTTTTGGTTAGTACTTTATATTTTTTATAAATAAAAAACCCTATCATGCCCATGGAAATGCAAACCTGCTGCCAATTCTATCGTGCTATTTAATCTCATTCTTAAATATTTGACCCTGTCTCTGTGTTTACACTTAAATATTTCAGACACATTCCATTCTTCTTAATGGAGGAGATACCTCTGACCTCTCTCATCTACCATTGTTAAGTCCGAGGTCATGAGAGACCCATTATCTCTTTACCGGTGAATGTCTGAGAGCATCATTTCTGTTCCACTGAAAAGTGGAGTAGGTGGTTCACTGATGGAATGAACAGAGACTTAGCCAAGGGGTATTGTGAAAGAGCAAGGAGAGGGTACCCCAAGACTGGAGCCGGAGGCCTGATGCCAAGCTTGCCACTAACAGAACCTGGGTGACCATATAGTTCAAGCTTTTTGAGATCCACTTCCTTACCTGAATTAGAGGAGTAATAAGAGTATTAATTCAAGGGTGTCTCTATAAAGGTATGTCTCTATAAGATGGTGTACGTTAACTGTAAACCAAAAGTATTAAACAGGTATTATCATTTCATTCTCTAGCAACTCCTACAATAAAACTCTTCTTCATTAGCTCTATGGTGGATGTGAAGCTATATATCGCTATAGATCTATCTATCTATCTATCTATCTATCTATCTATCTATCTATCTATCTATCTATCTATATGCCATTTGCCTCAAACATGACAGTCTTTGTAAGGTTGTGGTAAAATATGCATAAATGAAATGCATAATTTTAAACCATTCTCAAGTATGTGGTTCATTGAGTATATTCATATATTGTACAGCCATCATTGCTGCACATCTGCAGCAATCTTTCTCTGCCTCCCTCCTGAAGCTTGTAACAACATTACCCTCTTCTCTATGAACTAAGACTAGGTGCTTTATCTAAGGAGGATCACGTTTGTCTTTTTGCATCTGGCCTATTTCAGTTTATGCCTTAGGTCTCATCCACACTGTATCATGTATCAGAATTCCATCCCCTTTAAAGGTTGAATAATATTCCATCATGTGTGTGCAGTGCATTTTGCTTCCTGTGTCATCCAACAATTAACATTTGGATCACTCCACCTTCTTACCATTATGGCACTGTGAACACTGGTAAGCAAATACACACATGAGTGCCTGGCACATACACTGATATATACTGATGTAGAATTAATATATTAATTCCATTTTTATCATTTGGAAGAGTTGTCTAGTTTCCACAACAGCTGCAGACTTTTGTGTTCCTACCAGTTGGACACAGGACTTTAAATTTCCTACATCTTTGCTAGTACCTACTTTTTTCTGAAATTTTTTACAAAAATATCATAATACATTATACATTTTTCATATATAATATATATGTTAACATATAAGAACTATGCTAAATGGTGTACAGTGGTGTCTCATTATGGGTTTTTTTTATTGTGAACATACCGTATAGAGGGGTTACAATCACATGAGCAAGGTAATGAGTACATTTCTTATTAAGCATTGTTGCCTCCTCCTTTGTTTTTCCCCTCCCATCCCTTCCTTCCCATCTCCACTACTACATTCCCCGCCTTCTACCCCTCCTGCCTAAATTAGTATATATTTGAGACAAGCAGAAAAGGTCAGATAAGATGATGTTAAGCGAAATGAACCCCAAGATAAGGACACAAGTGGTTTTTCTTTCTTGTTATTGTTTCTAATGTATTTATAAAGTACCACAGGATTTTTTTGTTGCTTTGTTATGTCCCTCCCCCACAGTATAACCCGTTTTCACTGTTTGATGTTGGTATAATTTGGGGAGCAGAAGGGAAGAAACAAATTGTTTAAATAGGGATACAGGTGGACCCATTGCAACAATGAGATGTACAAGATGCTATCTCACTGTGGTTTTTGATTTGCTTCTTTGTAATGAATAAAAAAGTGAAATTGAATATCTTTTCATCAGTTATTTGGTGTTTGTACATCTTTGGGAAAATGTTCAAGTCCTTTGACAATTTAAATGCAACATATTTAAAATAAATGAGTGCATATGAATTTTTAAAAAATGTTTTAGAATATAACAATGAAGTTATTATGCCCTCAAAGGTAACTGTGAAATTAATGTCCTAATTATGTAATCTTAATTAATCTTACTGTTTTTCTAATATCACAAATATGATTGAAGAGTGTTCTAGGCACAGTAAGTTAACACAGGAGAACTGGATCTATTATTTCCCCTCTGAAGCTAATGTGTCAGCAACCCCATTTTACAGTTGAGAAAGAAGCAGAGGGATGGAACTTACCCCAGGTCAGATCCCATGTTCTCATTGATCACATACCATTACCTCCTCGGCAGAAGCTGCTGTTGAACCACTCAAGAATCTGCAGAATATACATACTGCAGTACGATGAGTAATAGGCCACTGGTCATGATCTTTCATTTCCTATACTAACGGAGATTCATAGACTCATTTCTATGCTGATTCTATGGACTTTTCAAGTGAACCAGAGTTGGCTGTTCATTTCCTATTCCTTAACTGCCCAAAGCTGAGAGATGTTTTTGCATGTGCTTAATTTGACACACAGCTGAAAATATATATTCCAGAACAGTACCTTGCCCCAGCTGACAATGCACTAGAAGGCCACTAGAGTTACTTTTGACATTCCTATTCTTAGTAGAAGAGAATCTTTGCATCTAATCCATGAATTCCTGAATCTTGGCTGTGGGCAAATCATGTATTGGAGGTTGTTCTGTGCTCCAGGAATATGGAGTGATCGATGGAACCCCATTCTAACAGGCTGTGGGGGTGCTGGATTCAGGAAGCAAACACACCATTGTGTAGTTACTCCAGGGCCAAGAGACTATGTGGCCTGGAAAGAATAAATCAGAGAAGAGGAAAAGTGAGATCCTAATGGGTAGGCAGATGGACTGACATTTTCTCTGTTAATCCACACCAGCAAAACATTCAATTTACTCCCAGAAGAATTTGCTATTCAACCCTCTATCTATTAACTTAAATATTTAACTCATACATTCACATACTGTAACAAATTTCAAAATATGCCAGTTTCTTTTTTAATTTGGCAAAGACATAAGTTGTTGGTTTAAATACATATACGAATAGAATTAAAGTTTGACTTCAAAATGAGTAATATTCATTCTCTAATAAGCTGCACACTTCTCCGAATACTTCATCCCTGTTTGTTAAATACTAACTCACACAAAAAGGAATAAAAAATGACCAGAGAACAGAACAAAGCACTACTCAGGAAGATTTTTTTGTAGACTAAGGCTATTACAGGCAATGCTGTCAGGGAAGGCTGCTGTGATGGGATGATGTGTAAGAGAGACCAGAATGAAATTAAAGAATGATCAGAGATCGAAAGCATGTCAGACAAAGGAGCCTCCCCCAGACATCTATACAACAAGGATTATAGCATGAGTGGAACACAGTAAAGGGGAGAGTAAAATTCATTGATGCTGACATTTCTTGAATTTTCCATATTAACAATGACATTCATCAAATGGGAGATCATGCTGCCAGCGTGGTTGGGTTCTGTTGTGGTTTGAAGATGGGTCTTTTATTAAAAAGACACTGTTTACTTTGATTGGGGCCCTACCTTGATGACTGCATTGAACATTAATACCTTTCTCAAAAGGTTTACCTCTGAGTGTTTCAGGAAGGTTAGGAACCAGCATACACATTTAAGAGGGGACATAGTTTAATACAGAGTCCTGATGGCTCAAATTTGAAGACAGGACACCAAAGTCAAATGAAATGACCAAGGAACATGGACAGAAATCAGAATGAAGATCATAAGTGAACCAAATTGATGCAAAATTAAGAAAAGTATTTACATCATACCCAACACATATGATAAATAAAAACTCCAATTAATATTTAAGAAATAAAATGACAATAAAGGAAAAAATATGGGACTAACCCTTTCTTTGAAAAAGGACAAAAACTAGCCCAGTGCCTACACCAGGTAGGCTGAGATCTGAGTATCATGGTTCTAAGCCAGGCAGGATAGTCTGTGAGACTTTTATCCAATAAAACAGCAAAAACCTGGAAGTGGAGCTGTGGCTCAAGTTGTAGTGCACTAGCCTTGAGAAAAAAAACCCACTAAGGAACCAAAAAAATCTCCCCAAAACACACATAAAAAAATCCCCTAACAACTCAGGGGCAGCATCTAAGCCCTAAGTTCAAACCCCAGGACTTGCACAAGAAAAGAAATAAAAAAGGACAAAAGCTTGGTAAAAAAAAGATGATCACATTCATTACAAAATTCACCATGGAAAGGATAATAAATATTTAAGCAGTAGTGTTCTGTTTAAAATTACAGAAAAGTATGGTCTCAGTGATTTCAGTTTTGCAAAGAAGTACACACACATACATATATACACACAGAGAGAAGAAAGAAAAGTCAAATATAAAATTAATATAACAAGGGCTACTACTTTTGGTTCAGAAAGAATGGAACCCTTAGTGTGTGTTAGACACTTGTTAAGTTCCAAGGATGTCAACATCGAATTCCCAGAACCCAGAGTGTGAAACATTCAACTATTAGACTGCAACTTACATTGCCTATCAGCTGCCCTCAAATAGTGAGTTGATCCTTGCTCTTAGTAGGTATCGTTAGAGCTCAATGTAGTTAGCTCACTTACAGTTTCTGACCTCTATAAGCATAAAAAGTATGCGATTTAAATTACCAGGTATGTGGTCATTTGTTCCCAAAACAAAAAGAAATCTCAGATGGAAGAAATCTTGTATATTAGTTGGCACAACTCTTTTTGTAACACCATTAGGCAAGTATTTATCAACTCTTAAAAGTGTGTATATTCTTGTCTTGAAATTGTAGCTTTTATGAATTGGTTCTAAGGAAACAGTTGAATAATCTATCTCTCTTTGGCTTTGGGAAGAAACCCAGGAACAATGGCGTGGCCCTAGTGGTATACTGAGTACTACAGAGCTGTTATTAAATCTCTCAGTCCATTAAGCCTACTGTAACAAAATGCCACAAGGCAGGAGGCGTAAAAACAATAAAGATGTATCTCTAACAACTTTGTAGGCTAGAGAGGAAAAGATCAAGGTGCTGACAACTTTGGTGTCTGTTCATGGACTCCCCTCACTGTGTCTTCACATGGAGTGGAGAAGCTTTCTCCATTTTCCTTCATCAAGGCACTGACCCCATTCTTGGGGTCTATGCCACAGGGCCTTGTTGCCTCTCATGAGCTCTCCTGTAATACCATGTATTAGATATTTGGTTCTTACATGTGGATTCTGAGGGACACACACGACCCACTATGCAAAAGTTGGTAAATACTTAAACAGTTAGTGTTCTGTTTAGAAAAGTATGTTCTCAGTGATTTGTTTTTCCAAAAGTGCACACACACACATACACACACACACACACACACACACACACACACACACACACACACACACACACACACACACACACAGAGACTGAGAGACAGAGACAGAGACACACAGAGACAGAGAGACATACAAAAAAATAGAGAAACAAGAAAAATCTAAAAGGTATTATTAAGAGTGTTCTTGTGGATAGGAGTAAAAGGAATGTGTTTCTACCATAACCATATGTCTGGTACAATTTAAACTTTGTAAAGATTGGTGAATATGTGACTTTCTGACTTTTGAAGAAGCAACGTTATAGACATTGGAATACACTGAAATAAAATAAAGCCAAGCATAGATTTGGCTTCAGAGCAACTAAATTAACCATTTGAAGATGCCAGCAACAGAAAATGGAGAAAGTAAACATGATCTAATTCAAACTCTTTGCTGGAAGCTGGGCTGTAGCCCTTCCTTGTGTAAGAAAATAAAATAGTGGCCTTCGCCCACATGCCTGTTAAGGAGGGAAGCCCACTTCCTCTGTCACCTCATGGTGGAGGGCAAACTGAAACGACAGAATGTACTTGATGGTATTTGCACTTTCATTACCCTTTCCTTAGGTCGCAAATTGACCAGGTTACACTTTGTAAGGAGCTTTGAAATAAGTGCAAAATACCATCTAGCTTTCTAAACAAAGTTGTTTGCCACAAAGCAGAATCAACCTCTGAAACATACAGCACCTAAATGAGCAAATGTATATTATTAGTTTATCCTGCCCTTAATTGAACTGCTGATCTGAAAATTTAAGAATTCTAAGGCCACTGCAGAAAACAAGCTCTTAATACCCCTGGCCTTTGATGGCTTCTATTACATTCTACAGCTCTAAGAGAAATACGCTTGTCAGTACAAAATGCCTTAAAGGCCTTTCCCCCTTCAGAACTGCTAAAAAGACATAGAATTTGTTGACAGAGAGGAGGAGATCAACTTGTCCCCCAGAGACAGCATCAAAGGCAGAAGCTGTAAGCAACTGCAGGTTTAATATGCTTTTTCCCCCTCCATCTTTCCTCCCCGGCACACAGCCCTTCCCCTGGGATGGACTCTCATCAAACGGACAAAATGATCATGTGTGGACTCACCGTTAGGCCCAAGGATTTTCCCAAAGTCCAAGGTGGCTTTGAAAGATGATACACAAGCATGGTTTTACACTCAAGGCCCAGAACCCCTGTGTCTTAGAAGCTGAAAAATCACAAATGGAGACAGCTAATTCACTCAGTCCTTTCCTTAAACCTAGAGGCTAAAGGCTATTGGGTTTCATGAGAAATATACAAAATTTCGAATTAACTACAAGGACCTTGTATTTATGTAGACTGACCACAGAAGGGATTGTTTGGGTTGGCAGCAGCTGTGGTTAGCTCAAGTCACTGTGTTCTAAAGTGATCTGATGTTTCACTTTACATATTCATAAAGTAGGCAACAGTAGTCATACTTAAATCAGAAGTCTGCAGCAACGCTAAATAAGTTAACACGTGAAAAGTACTACAAGTGATGTCTGATATATGAGACACAATAAGTTTTATTTGTAGCAATGAGTATTGTAATTTATATCACTAATATCACATCTGGGATAATAACTTTTTATAAGATGGATTATTAACATGAATAATTACTGGGCACAGTAATCCCTCTTCTTGGCTCATATTTAGAGGGATCCTAAATTATCATTAGGGATTTGACTGTAGGTATCCTAATTTATCATTGGGTATTTGACATTAGGTATGATAGACTCTAGCTAGAATTAGAGATATATGCTAGTTCACTAGGATTTTTGGTTTATTATTTTAAAACACTTGCTGAGAGTCTCTATTATCTGCTCTTATTAAGGGTTTCAAAGGTAAACAAGACTTAAGAAAGTCAGTCAAGCCAGGAAGTCTGACCAATATACAAATTCTTATGAAAACAATTCTTAGACTCTTGAAATTATATTAAATGGTAAGAAATTAGTTCCGAGATCTACAGAAACATAGACAAGGGCACTAGCAGGCAGAATAACAGACTGATAAAAGATGTCCATGTGCTTAGCCCTACAATGTAGGACTGAAGGTAGAGAGAGGAGACTGTGAGCCAAGGAATGCGAGTGTCTTCTAAGCTTTGTAGACAAGCAGGAAATAGATCCTTTCCAAAGAATACAGGAGGGAACATGCCCTACCAAGACTCACTTTAGACCATACTTGACTTCAGATACAAATAATTGTAAGAGAATTGTGTTAACTGCCATCTAATTTGTGGTATTTTTTTCCAGCAGTCAAAGAAAACAAATGCACGATCGAGCTCAACATTGAGCTAGATGCTGGTGGCTCACACCTGCAATCCCGGCTACTCAAGAGGCTGAGATCTGAGGATTGTGGTTCAAAGTCAGCCCTGGGTAGAAAAGTCCCCATGAGACTTCTATCTCCAATTAACCACTCCAAAACCAGAAGTGGTGCTGTGCTCAAGTGCTAAAGCCCTAGCCTTGGACACAAAGAGGCTTAAGGACAGCGCCCAGACCCTGAGTTCAAGCCCACAACTGAAAATAAATAAATAAATAAAAAAGAGCTGAACATGTATGTATGAATAAAGGAAAAGGAATGATAGACAAGGAACAAGACCTTTAGAAAGGTTCTGTGTGCTGTGTCAGAGATGAATAGGAGTCAGTTCAGATACAGATGAAGAGGTGATGGTTCTGCAGCTGTAATGAGTAAGATGGAGGAGTGGAATGGTTAAAAATGAGGCTGGGCATAGTAATCAAAACAGCTTGGTATTGGCATAAGAACAGACCTCAGGACCAATGGAATAGAATTGAAAACCCAGAAATGAACCTACAGACCTATAGCCATCTAATCTTCGATAAGGGAGCTAAAACAATGGAATGGAAGAAAGACAACCTCTTCAGTAAATGGTGCTGGCAAAATTGGTTAACTACATGTAGAAAACTAAAGCTAGATCCTTATATATCACCCTGCACCGGAATCAACTCCAAATGGATCAAAGACCTTGAACTCAAAGCAGACACTCTGAAAACATTACAGGATGGAATAGGAGAAACCCTAGGTCTCCTTGGCTCAGGCCGAAATTTTCTGAATAGAGACCCAGAAACACTACAAATCAAAGAAAGGTTGGACAAATGGGATTGCATAAAGTTGCAGAGCTTCTGCAGGGCAAAGGACATAGCTAGCAAGATCAATAGAAAGCCCACGGATTGGGAGAAGATCTTTACTAGCCATACAACGGACAAGGGTCTCATACCTAAAATATACTTGGAACTCAAAAAATTAAACCCCCCAACAACAAATCCTGAAACAACTGCCCAATAAATAAGTGGGCGAAAGACTTAAAGAGAAACTTCTCTGAAGAAGAAAGAAGGATGGCCAATAGACACATGTAGAAATGTTCAACATCCCTAGCCATAAAAGAAATGCAAATCAAAACAACATTGAGATATCACCTCACTCCAGTTAGAACGGCAAAAATCAAGAACTCTAACAACAACAGATGCTGGAGGGGATGTGGACAGAAAGGAACCTTACTTCATTGTTGGTGGGAATGTAAACTTGTTCAACCACTTTGGAAAGCAGTATGGAGGTTCCTCAAAAGACTTCACATAGAACTCCCCTATGACCCAGCAATCCCACTTTTGGGCATTTACCCAAATGTTTACAAACAAGACCACACTAAAGCTACCAGCACAACTATGTTTATCAAAGCATTATTTACCATAGCTAAGATATGGAACCAACCCAGATGCCCCTCAGTAGATGAATGGATCAAGAAAACGTGATATATATACACAATGGAATTCTATTCCTCCATCAGAAAGAATGACATTGCCCCATTTGTTAGGAAATGGAAAAACTTGGAAAAAATTATATTAAGTGAAGTAAGCCAGGCCCAAAGAAACATAGGTCCCATGGTTTCCCTTATTTGTAATATCTAGTATATGTATGAGTCAAGTGGAAAAGGTCAGATAATGTGATGTCAGGAAAATGAACCCTTAGATGTGTATTTTAATGTTTTTTTCTTTCATGCATGTGTTTCTAACGCATTTATAAGATTATCTCTTTGTTGCTTTGTATATCCCTCCCCCACAGTATAACCCCTGCTTTCACTATATTTGATGTCAGTATAACTTGTGGAGGAGATGGGGAAAAACCAGTTGTTTAAGGATACAGGTGGACCTGTTGCAACAATGAGAAGTACAAGTTGTCATGTGGGAGGGAGGGGGGGGAAGGAGAAGGATTGGGATTGGGGGGAGGGGGAAGGCTGGGAAGGGATGTGAAGGGTAAACAAAGGAGGAGGCTGCAATGCTTGGTAAGAAATGTACGTATTATCCTGCCCACGTAATTGTAACTCCTCTGTACAGTATGTTCACAAATAAAATTAAATTTAAAAAAAAAATGAGGCTGGGTTGACAAGCCTGGGGTCCAATCACATTTGTAAAAATAGAGAATCTATGAGGCTTTAACCCAGAGAATATCATGCTCATCGAGGTATTTGGATGGATAATGGGCTTGAACAGGGCAGGCCAAGCAGAATGTCTTAGTGAGAGATGGTGGAGATGAAATGCAGGCAGTAGGAGTCAGAAGAGTCAGGAAGCATCACATTTGGGGAATACTTGTTAGCAAAAATGGCAGGCATTAGAGATGGGTGGAAGAAAGTGGAATGAATGCTGCATCTCGAGCCAGAGTGACTATGAGGAGGACGAACAGGAGGAGGAGGAGGGGTGGGGGGGGAAACTGGTGCAAGGAAAGATGCTGAGTTTCCTTTTCATGATGAGGTGGAGACACAAACAGATGTATCTGGAAGCTATGGGAGTCTGGGCTGACGATGTGAATTTGACATCTGCCATGGGGAGGTTCTCTCAGCATGTGGTGGTATGTTTAATACTACAGGCTGAGTAACAGGCTGTGAGATATCACTGCAGAATGTGCAGAACAATAGGTTGAAGAGGGAACTCTGAAGATAGGAGTATGTAATCGGAGCTTCAGAAGAGAGATGGTTTGTGAAAAACATAGTTGAGAAATCAATAGGGAACATTCTGCAGAACTAACGAGTCTGGAATTCTAGGAGCCGGAGAGAGGATGAGCGAACAAGACCAAACAATAGAAGGTCCAGAAAGGTAATAATTAGATGATGATGATTCTGACAATGATGGTCAAGATGATCATTATTATGAAATTAAAATACTCATGACATTTGCAGGTAGAAAATTTTAAACATTCATTACAAAGCTAGCACTGGGATTTCTTAAACCAACACATATACGGTATATACTTCCCCCCAGAAACAAAAAGCTTATGAGTTTTAATTCCTTTAATTCTCATAACAATGCTGCAAGGTAGACATTATTATTACTTATATTATTTATTACTAATTTTCAGGGGTACTTATGCTTGCTAAGCAGGAGGGCTACCACTTGAGACACACTTCTAGCCCCCTTTTTTGCACTGTTTTTAAAAATTTTTTTATTGTAAAGATACTGTACAGAGGGGTTACAATTACATGAGTAACATAATGAGTACATTTCCTATTGAGCATTGTTACCTCCTCCTTTGTTTTTCCCCTCCTATCCCTTCTCTCCCCACCTCCCCAACTCCTCCTTCTCCTGCTCCCAGAGTTGTAAAGTTCATTTTCAACATAGTGTCTGTACTGGTTATTTTTGAGGTAGTGTCTTTATTAAGGCCTTAGCTGGCCAGGGTTGCAATTCTCCTACTTGCTCCTCATGTTGCTGGGGGTGATAGTTAAGACCTACTATGCCTAGCTATAGCTGTGATAAAGATATATACCATTTCATGCAGCCATTGAATGGGATGGAATTTCACAAACTTTAACACCTCGGCTGGCCTAGAACCTAAGTAACTAGAATTACAGGCTGAGGCACCATGCCTGGCTCAGGTAGATATTATTAGTAGTCTCATTTTATAGACAAGAAAAAAAAGGGAGCATAACAGAGAGGTTAATGACTTGCCCTACATTATCCAGTGTTAGGGAAAAGTCTCTTCAAGGACTGAGTTTCATCTAAGTGCTTCTGCCTTGAGGCCTACCTAACTTAATTTTCACCTGACCCACCATCATCCAACGTAGATAGATAAAACCACTTCTGGTGAGCAAACATAACCAGTCTGCCAGGGCCACGCGGTCCTGGGAGCGGGTCTGGGCAGGCTGACAAACTTCCTTGGTCAGCGTTTTGAAAACAATCCACATCAACATGACATGACTGAGCAGCGAAGCTTGCAGGTAACAAGAACCCTTTCCTCTGTCCACAGATAGGGTGAGGCGCTGGTGCTGGGCTGGAAATCTGGTTAATTCTGGTTGCTTTTTATCCCTTGGGTGTGCCTTTTGTTTTTTTTGGTGAAGAGCCCAGTAGGCTTCATCTTTTTCAAAGAATCTCTTAGTCTTAATTTTTTTTTCTTTCACTACAATGAGCACTAAAAAACCCTAATTAATCAAACCAGTGAGTTGTTAGTTTCCATTTACATAATAGGCTAATACATAATAGTCTGGGACAGTTCTCTGTACATGGAGCTCCTGAAAACACTGCCTAGTATTTCTTGTTCTGCCCAAACGCCACTCTTCTTTTCTCTGTGAAGCAAGCCCTGGTGTCCAGCCTGAGCTGTTCTCCAACCAGGCTTAGAGGAATGTGGTCCGAGGGGAGGAGGGAGCCCATTCCAGGGATGGCTGACCGCTGGTATCAGAGGCTGATCTCAGAACAGAGTCAGTACAAACAACAAACAAAGCTGAAACTCAGTTGGGCCTTGTGCCCAAGAAAACCAGCCACACACGAACTCACACCATGGGGGAAGGGGAAAAGAGTTCCAAAAACAAACTGAAGAGAGAAAAAGGCTGGCTGGGAAGATGGCTCCACACTGACTGCCTGGATGGCCTGAGAGACAAAGAGCTCCTAGTCTCCGCCCCCAGGACAGGACTCCAGTCTCTGGGTTCACTGGAAAGCCCTGGGAAAGGAGATGGCTTTGGTTCATGCATAAAACAAAATGGGTTTTGCTTAAAGAAGAAAAACTCAAGAGTTGCTTTAACACCTTCTGTATTATTTATATGGAGAAGTCACCTTAACTAAAGCATTTATTTGAACATGTATAAATTAGTTAAGAGGATGCTGGTTAATGGCAACACATCAACTGAAACTTCCCATGGCTTCCCATAATGGAAATTTGTTTTTTAGCTCATGTAAAGTCCAATGAGTACATGGGAGGAGGCTGTTTCTTCCAGTTGCTCATGGATCTAGGCTGAGAGTATCTCTCTCAGCTACAACACCTAACTTCTTTGTTTACTCTGAATATGGACAGCCAGGTAGGAGAAAGAGAAGACAAAAGTGGAGGCTTTTACAGGTTGGTTCATATCACCAGTGATGCCTGGTACTTGGCCGTATGAATCATTCGTCAAGTGGAGCATAGTTCCATGGCTAATGAAATCCATACAGTCCTGGGGTGGTGTCATCTCTGCCTGGGCAATACTTTCCAGTACAAGCTTTCTATTACAGAAGGGGAGCACCCATCTCTTCACAATGACACACTGGATTTGCTATTGGTCTCTATATCTGTGTAATCTATGGCTTGGGTTTGGGAAGAATGCTATCATCATTTTAGTGGAGATGACTTGGCTGCTGGACTGTTTCTAATACTCAAGATTTCCAGTCACCTCGATAACCAAAAATGATTGCACATTTCAAATGCTCCCCTGACAACTATTCAGAATTTCAAGCCACTGGGGCTTGAATTCAGGACCTACGTGTTATCCCTGAGCATTTTTGCTCAAGGCTAGACCTCTACTATTTGAATCACAGATCCACTGTGAATTGGAGATTAGAATCTCACGGACTTTCCTACCAGGTTGGCTTTGAACCTCAATCTTCAGTTCTCAGCCTCCAGAGTAATTAGGATTATACGTGTGAGCTGGCAATGGGTATTTCTAAATTCCTGCTGGATCAGGTTATCAGAATCACTTCATTAAGTGAACCTTCCCCTAAGTGATCACACACTTTGACTGTTTCAAACTTCCAATTGTGACCATAAAACAAGGTGTAAACATCACAGAAGCCTGCAGTCCATTTGAAACCTTCACCTCAAGGTGACCAGCCACATATTGTCATGAAGTTGCCATTTATTGAAACATCTTTTGGGAGTCATTTTCAGAGGTAGTGTTACCTGAATGTGTGAAATGGTTGAGCTTGGGGGCTCTCAGGGGTTCTCCAGCCCAGCGTGCTCTCTCACGCATTCATCACTTCTGTTACACCTCTGCTAGCTCTTCTTCAGCCTTTGTTCAGCTGACATTCTGCCTTGTAGCAGAGGCTCTATGGTGAATGTTAGGGTCTTTGACTTCATAACTGGGATGTATGGATCTGTATAGTCAAAGTAGGTGAATGTCACTGCTAGGGCAGGGTGTGCACAGAGTTGGAGATGGGGCCTTCTTCTTACACATCTTTAATGAACCAGACCTCCTGGTGAAACCAAATTCTCATCCAAATGACAAAGATCTCAAAATTTAGCTCAAGGCTGACTCGTGCCATTTCCTACTCTTCTGTACTGGTTCTGTCTCCCTAACATGGATGGATTCCTAACATGGATGGATTATAATTGCTTTTCCATAGACCAGCACCCCAGAATCTCCACAGGGGCCTCTTCTATGTTAAACATTCCTCTTCCTGTGTATTTTTCTGTGAGATTGTTTGCAGTTCTCTCTCTTTCTTTCTTTCTTTTTTTTTTTTTTTTGTCAATCAAGGGCTTGAACTCAGGGCCTGGGTACTATCTCTGAGTTTTTTTTCACTAGAACTCTACCACTTTGAGCCCCAGAGCCACTTCCAGTTATGTGGTGGTTAATTGGAGATAAAGAGTCTCACGGACTTTTTCTGCCAGGGCTGGCTCTAAACTGTGATCCTTAGAGCTCAGCTTTCTGAGTAGCTAGGATTATAGGAACCTGAATCTCTTTACTCTTATTTCTCTTCTGTTTCTGAGTTGGGCCTTCTTCAGTTGGTCAGCATTTCCCTTAAAATGTGGTATCTGGATTGGAACCCACTACTCAGACTATTTCTTAACACAGTCTTTATCTGAACACAAGCATCATGTTATGTTACCGAACAGACCCCACATTCCTGAATCAGGCAGAACTTACTGTCTACGCCTGTGAATGGCTGTGTCTGGCTGTGAACTCACTTCTTATCCATTTAGGATCAGATGTTTCTTATAATTGAATATTAATGAGCTTTCATTTCTCTGTGAAATATGGTCCATTTCCAGGTTGTCAAGAGCTTTTAGAGCAATCCTAGTTCTATGATACTTTGGCTAAGTGTGAAAAGCATGAAGTCGGTATTCTCTTCCAAGTTGGTATTTTTTTTTTTGGTGTGTATGTGTGTGTGTGTGTGTGTGTGTGTGAGAGAGAGAGAGAGAGGGGGGGGAGGAGGAGGAGGAGAGAGAGAGAGAGACAGACAGACAGACAGAAAGTTCTAGAGCTTGAACCTAGGGCCTGGATACTGACTCTGAGCTGCTTTTCATTCTACCACTACAACCAGAGCTCCATTTCCAGATTAAATTTTTTTTTGTAGCTAATTCAAGATAAGAGTATCACCGACTTTCCTGGGCTGGTTTTGAACTGTGATCATCAGATCTCAGCCTCCGGAGTAGCTAGGATTACAGATATAAGCCACTGGCACCTAATGTTTTTAAAGTTCTTTTATGATGTTGTATAAGAAAGAAACACCTTTATAAACTACCACTCAAGATCTCTCAAAAACAGGCTGCTTGTGACACTCTTTGCCTTCTTTAAAAAAGATATTTTTACTTTCCCCACATTTTAACACCTTCTATTTTTACACACGTGTTCATCAGAGAACGCTACTTGTAGTCAAATTGGTTTCTGATTTCCTTCACTAGCTTTATCTCTTTTCTATTCTCTCTTCGTTTTTCTTTTTCTTTTGGGGGTAGTAGTTTTTCTTTTCTTTTGGTGGTAGCTTGCAGGCCTCTCTTATTATGTCATTGGTTAACTGGAGATAGAATCTTACAGACTTTTCTGTGTAGGCTGGCTTCAAAGCCTGATCGATCCTTCAAAGCTCAGCCTCTTGAATTGCCAAAACTACAGGTGCAAACTGGAGCCCAGTTAAAACTTCATTTGGGCCATCACTGGCCATCATTTACACTAACATTTGCTTAAGCATTGAAAAATCCCAATAACATGGTCTTATATCTTGTCAAGAACCACTTCCTAGAACCCTATGTTATTCTGTATAAATTCAAAATAACATGGCCACAATCTGAAGATCTCTCCCTTTAATAGATTTCTTCTTGAGTTATTAGATTTCTCCTTAGAGTTGGGATGGACTATCTGGATGTAGGCAAAGATGGCAGAAAGAGAAGCAAAGGTAAAAACAGCTTCCTCTGCAGATTCACCTCTTCCAAACAGATGGGAATTTTGTTAATAGTGGTAAGAGAAGTGTCTTTTCTTTTTTTTAAAATACGTTATTTATTGTAAAAATACTGTACAGAGTAAGGTAACAAGTAAATTTCCTGTCAAACATTGTTACCTCCTCCTTTGTTTTTCCCCTACCATCCCTTTTCTCCCCACCTCCCCAATCCTCCTTCCCTCCCCACAACAAGTTGTAAAGTTCATTTTCAACATAGTGTCTTGTACATCTCATTGTTACAATGGATCAACCTGTATTCCTGTTTAAGCATTTTGTTTTTTCCCTTCTTCTCCCCAACTTAGAAAAGTATATATATATATATATATATATATATATATATATATATATATATATATATGATGCAGTGCACCAGAATCAAATAAAGTGAAAACAGGGTTTATACCATGGGGGAAGAACATATAAAAGAAACAAAAAAATCACATAGTACATTATGGGTACGTTAAAAACAATAGCAAGGAAAAAAAACCACTTATGTTCCTGTCTTGGGGTTCATTTCAGTTAACATCACCCTATATGGTTATATATACATAGCTTTTGACCTTTTCTGCTTGTCCTAGACATATACTAGTAATTGCAAATAAGGGAAACCATGGGACTTATGTTTCTTTGGCCTGGCTTACTTCACTGAATACATTTTTTTCCAAGTCTTTCCATTTCCTAACAAATGGGGCAATGTCATTCTTTCTGATGGAAGCATAGAATTCCATTGTGTATATATACCACATTTTCTTGATCCATTCATCTACTGAGGGGCATCTGGATTGGTTCCATATCTTAGCTATGGTAAATAATGCTTTGATAAACATAGTTGTGCTGGTAGCTTTAGTATGGCCTTCTTTGTGATCATTTGGGTAAATGCCCAAAAGTGGGATTGCTGGGTCATAGTGGAGCTCTAAGTGGAGTCTTTTGAGGAACCTCCATTCTGCTTTCCAAAGTGGTTGAACAAGTTTACACTCCCACCATCAATGCAGTAGGGTTCCCTTCTGGCCACATCCCCTCCAGCATCTGTTGTTATTAGAGTTCTTGATTATAGCCATTCTTACTAGGGTGAGGTGGAATCTCAATGTTGTTTTGATTTGCATTTCTTTTATGGCTAGAGAAGTTGAGCATTTCTTCATGTGTCTATTGGCCATTCTTATTTCCTCTTCAGAGAAGTTTCTCTTTAACTCTTTAGCCCACTTATTTATTGGGCAGTTGTTTCTTTGAGGATTTGTTGTTGGGGGATTTATTTTTTTCAGTTCTAAGTATATTTTAGATATGAGACTCTTGCCTGTTATATGGCTAATGAAGATCTTCTCCCAATCCATGGGCTTTCTATTGATCTTGCTATCTATGTCCTTTGCCATGTAGAAGCTCTGCAGTTTTATGCAATCCCATTTGTCCAAACTTTCTTTGATTTGTTGTGAAGAGAAACATCTTTTCTATGAAGAATTAGTTCTTTTGCTTCTGTCAGTGCAGTGATGAATGATAACAACCCAGTCTGATATTTAGGACATATACTTTCATCTATTTCTTGACACAATTAGGATGTTAGAGACTTTGTTAATGTGTAATATTATTCTTTCCATAGAAATGTTGAAAAATGTACAGGCATCTATGCACAACAATCAAGAGATTGTTGCAAATAAGTCAAATTTAGAAAGAAAATTCACCCTTAAGAAAATCACTGCCAATTCAATTAAACATGTGAAATAAACATTATAAATTTAATTTTACATTAGCAAGAGTAAATTAGTAAGTATAAATGAAATGTCTTTGTAAATATGCATTTGTGAGTTATTTATAAAAATTCTGTAGGTTGTATATTTTACTTGGTTATAACAAAGATATAAAATCATTTATTAATCTAGCTTCTTTTCAGTTGCTGTATATTAAGGCTGACCAGGTTCTGGATGTCTTCAGTTTTAGCAGCTCAATTAGTTAAATAAAACTACATTACATAAACGAATTCTGCAGCCAGAATCTAAAATTATATTTTTTTTAAAAAAAATCTGTAATATAAGCAATTTGAGAGTCCTATGTGACAAGTACTAACTCTTCTTCATTAAGGCATGGTATGAGCTTTTAGTTCTTCACATACAAGGTGAATAATGATTAAAGAGTCTGGTTGTCAAGGGTGAAATGCTGCTTGAAGCTAGAAGTTCAATTGTTCTGTGAATTTGTAATTGTGCCTTTCTAAGGGGCTGGCAAGGCAAAGGAGGAAATTCACAAAAGTGACACAAAGCAGATAATAGCAGAGCCCTATGAAGAATTCATAATGACATTCAAGGTGTGAGGGAAACTGTTTTTATCACAAAGAGTGATCTCTGATCACCAGCTGCTAGTCACTGTGAAAGTGGTCATAGATCTAAGGACACACTTGGCGCTCCAAAAACAGATTAAACACCTAGGTCCTGATCTCTGGGGAAAATTCATAGTAAGCTTTATCTATTATTGTGTCTTTGAGAGAGGCTGTATGAGAGAACTAATCAGCCACTCACTTGAGGCTTATGCCTGGTGACAGAAATGTGTGGGTGTCACCTAAAAGATAAATCCAAATACAATCTGTCACCAAACTTGACCTGTTGGCCATTACTGAGGAAAGCTTCTAGGTAGACTGATAGAGAACTGCAAGGATGCTAACATTTGTTTAGAATGTACTGTACTCAGTAGTCTTTAAAAAGTCCACGTCAATCAATATTTTTTTTTGTTGGTTGTGGTGCTTGAACTCTGGGCTTAGTGCTGACCCTGCACTCTTCAGCTCAAGGCCAGTGCTCTACCGCTTGAGCCACAGCACCACTTCTGGTTTTCTAGTGGTTTATTGGAGATAAGAGTCTCACGGACTTTCCTGCCCGGGATGGCTTTGAACCACGATCCTCAGATCTCAGCCTCCTGAGTAGCTAGGATGACAGGCATGAGCCACCGGCGCCCAGCCATGTCAGTCCATTTAACCATTATTGACACTATGCTACATTCAAAGACCAGAATAGCAAGCATGAGAACAACAGAGAAGTGGCCCAGAGTTACAAATCCAGTTAGTAGTAGACCATAATGAAGACTGTTTTATATCTTTCCCAAACTACCACATTTTCTCTTGCTTCATCCTATCCCACTTTCTTGATTTTTTTTTTTGACCCAGATTATGTACAGATATTTTCAGGATGTGGCTCCCTGGCCACCCAAGTAATCCAGAACTATCTCTTCTGTTTCAGATATATACCCAGCGTTTTGCATAGACTTCAAACATTTTAAGCAGGATTTCACTAGTTTCCATTCAGGAAACTACAGAAAACTATCAGAGAAGGAAAAAAACCTAATAGATTGCTAAGGCAGTGCCTCAATGATAATGCTGTTTTGAGTTTATTTCTATCACCTTTGATCCCAGTCTCAAGTTTTCAAATCCCAGGGCAGGATGTTGTTTTTCATTCAGAGTGGATCAAGGTTCTAGCTGACAAAGTTTATCCAACTTACAAGAAACTAATTACGAGCACAGATATCCATAAAAAATTAAGTGGAAAAGCCATCTGTCCAGGAGTCTAAATCTTGTTCTGCGTGGAACAGCTTCTCAGCATGCAATAGCAGAGAAATCAAGAAAGAGAAACAATACCTTGGAATATCATTGCTCAGGTTGTAGAAAAGTCAGATGAACCATCTCCGTTACACAAAAAAATGCAAATCATTGGTGACCTCCACCAGTCACATACATTTCTCTTCCTCCAGGAAGCACTGGCAAAATGTGAATATCATCTTCCTCTTCTAGCTAATGCCCTACATATTGCACCACTCAAATGAAAGGGTTGACATTTTCTTGGGTTATGAAACTACAACTTTTAGATAATGTTCCCATAGAATAGTTTGCCTAGTAGCATGTTCACACCTCTCCTCTCAGGCAGCTTGGTCTGGATAGGTGAAATTCTTCTATTATGTGTTGACTGCTTTTCAATTCCAGGTGATTGCCCCTATTTTGTAGAAAAATACTAGGATATAGTTCAAGAACATTCTTACAGTTAACTATTTTCATTCTTTCAGGATGCTGTTATAGTCTTTCTAGGTAACATGTTTGTATTTGTGAGAGTTTCTTAGAGATATGATTTTAAGGAAAAGGTGTAACTCTGAAAATAGAAACTATTAGATAGATCACTGGGGTTACCTGGAAAATAGAAAGGTTTAGTAGCTTTCATATCAGGTAACTTTTATGGCCCTCATGTCAAGTGATAACTTGTATATAAATGGAAAAATGGAACATCTGTTGTGATCAATAATAGTTTTTGGCTATTTTCTTGATCTATTGTATTCTTCTCTTTCATGATTCATTTATTCAACTATCCATTTTTCTCCCTTCTTCTATTCCTCTTAACTACCTTTGAAAATTCAATATCTTTCTATCCAGACAATGTGTAAACTGTATTTGAGTCCCTCCTGTTGTATACATGGTCTACTAGTCCATAAGTTCCAGTCTCTTGCCATTGGCTATTTCTTTGAATTATCTGAGATTCCTTAGGGAAAAGGGATGTCAAATACAACCTGAAGTTACATGTTTAAACAAAGTCAAGCCAAATGAATGGGATTTCCCAGAACAGCATAGCTTCTACAGCTGGAGATATAGAACTAATCTTCTAAGATAAGCAAAGTGCAGATGTACAGCTCAGCCCTTCTTTACTCCAAGTCCTGATAGTGAATGAACAGAAGATGAACAACTATGTATAGATCAAAGTGTCAGCATTATTAGTGACTTCAGTGCCAAATAACCCCAATCCAGAGCTCTGGCAGCACTAGAAAGCAGATAGAGATGAGGCACATGGGATAATGGATGAATCCTCCTATCTTCTACCTCCTACACATGATCTAAGTTTTGAAATCCTAATTTTTTGTCTACAGCTTGATTTAGAAAAATTGGCAGATGAATTGGCACAGTGAGGGATGGAGTGTACTTTTCCATTTCCTTTGTAGAAATTCTGCACATTTGGGCCTCACAAATAGAGTCATGATGCTGAAAAGAAGGCAAAATGAGGCCACTATACTGAATGAGGAGAAGATTCAGAAGAAATATGGCAAACTTGGCTTGTGCCTTATGTATTGAACTTCCATCAATTAGATTAGCAACTACTATTCTATTGGATTAATGTAAGGAAGAGGTAGAGATCCAAAGCGTTCTTCCCATGAGAGAATTCTTAGAGATGACAAATGACTGTAGCCAAGTTTTAATAGCAAATACTAATACATAAGAATGAATTGTACTTCTTTAAACTATCAATGAACATTCTGAAAATGAATAAAACAACGATTGCAATAGCATCAAAAAGAATAAAATAATGTCATTCTCACTTATGGCTAAATAATACTCCATGGCAGATATACCAGATTTTTACATTTTCTTATCCATTTATTGGTTTCTGAGCACCTATTCAGATTCCACTACTTGTTTATTGTGAATAGTGTCACCATTAACATGGGCATTTTGGTATCTCTATTGCGTATTGACCTACATTCCTTTAAACACAAACCCAAGTCTGGAATAACATAATAATAATACAGTCTATTGTTAGTTTTTTGATGAATCCATACTGATTTCCACAGTGGTCACATCAGTTGACCTTGCTACCAACAGTACATGGGGATTCTTTTCCCACTCATCCTCATCCACATTTGTTGCTGTTAGTTTTCATGATTATAGCCAATTTGAAGAGTAAGAATCTCAGAGAAATGAAGTGAATTTCAGGAAAATTGCTGAAACTAGATTATGTTGAGTGAGGTAAGACAAGTTCCAAAGCCAGCTACCACATACTTTCACTCCCTTGTAGAATCTAGACCTAGTCTGTGATGATGATGATGATGATGATGATAGTGAGATATGAATATAAAATGAAGACTGTCAGTGGAAAGTGGGAGGAGCATCAGTAGAAAGGGGAGGTAGAAAATAAAAGCTGATATGGAGTGCCAGGCCCTGAGTTCAAATTCTAGTACCAACAGACAAAGAAACAAACAAAAAGCATGCGCACACAATCACTGGTACACAAATACAGCTGAATTATTCAAAATTGCCCCAAAGTAGACACAATCAGATATTAATTAACAGAAGAACAGATGAACAACATCTTGTCCTATATATTTATACAAATTTCATATTACTGAGCTCCAACATGAATGATATGCAGTTTTCCCTCAATACTTTTTGTGTGACTGGCTCCAGGATTCTCCCCATAGACTAAAATCCACAGATGCTCAAATTCCTTATAAAATTGCCAAGTGTTAGCATAGGACTTATGCATGTTCTATACCATAAATTATCTGTATATGACTTGTAATAGAATAACAAGCCTTTTTTGGTACCATCAGCAACCAAATTACATTGTACATGTCAGAAAACATGACTTTATTTCCTGAATACTTTTACTCTGCGGTTGGCTACACCCTCAGATGGGGTATGCATGACTGCTGAACCTGTGGAATGGAGGGCCATCTCCACTGATCCATGCCACAAGCATAACCTCGAGCCCATAATGCAGTGAACTCAGTATGCAAGTAATACTTCAATAAAACTGTTTCAAACAAAAATGTATTTGTGCAGGGCCAGTGCTGGTGGCTCATAACTATAATTGTAGAGCTACTCAGGAAGCTGAGATCTGAGGATCTCAGCTCAAAGTCACCAAGGGCAGGAAAGTCCATGAGGCTCTTATCTCTAATTAACACCTCATATCCAGAAGTAGAGGTGGGTCTCAAATGGCAGAGCAACAGCCAAAAAGCTAAGGAGCAGATCCCAGGTCCTCAGTTCAAGTCCCTCTACTGACATACAGAAGAAAGGAAGAAGAGAGAGAGAGAGAGAGAGAGAGAGAGAGAGAGAGAGAGAGAGAGAGAGAGAGAGAGAGAGAGAGAGAGAGAGACAGAGACAGAGACAGAGACAGAGACAGAGAGACAGAGAGACAGAGAGACAGAGAGACAGAGAAACAGAGAGACAGAGAGACAGAGAGAGACAGAGACAGAGACAGAGACAGAGACAGAGACAGAGAGACAGAGACAGAGACAGAGACAGAGACAGAGAGACAGAGACAGAGACAAAGACAGAGAGAGACAGAGACAGACAGAGACAGAGACAGAGAGAGACAGAGACAGAGACAGAGACAGAGGGGGGGAGAGAGAGGAGAGGAAAGGAAAGGAAAGGAGGGAGGGAAAAAGGGAGGGAGAAAGGAAGAGAGGGAGGGAGAAAGGAAAGGAGGGAGGGAGGAAGGAAGAGAGGGAGGGAGGGAGGGAGAAAGGAAAGGAGGGAGGGAGGAAGGAAGGGAGGGAGGAAGGAAGAGAGGAAGGGAGGGAGGAAGGGAGGGATGGAGGGGAGAGAGCAAAAGAAAAAAGAAGAGTGAAAGAAAGAGAAAGAAAGAAGGAAAGAGATAGCGAAAGAGAAAAACAAAAGAAGAAAGAGGAGTGTATTTACCAACAGTTTATATATTTTTCTTTTAGACTGTGATTATTTTTAACACTGCCAATGTAAAACAAAGAAGTGCTTAAAGTATTTGTCTTTTTTCTCTGCAAGTATCATGAAATATGATAGAATAGTCTGAATATTGGACTGTAGAGAGGAAAGTAAATGATAAAGTGATCAAATTGCTAAAAAAAAAACCCCAGAATGTTCTTTAAAAGAATATTCTGGTTACTTCAAGATTATTTTATAATGCTGTGTTGGGACATCACCCTGGGGGACTGTCTAATGACATGGCTTATTATAAGATCATTTTAGTTCTTTAGTAACCAGTTCTCTAAATGGATTAGGTAAAGTATACTGAATATTGTTCTATACAATCCCTATGTGAAGTATTAATTCATGAAAGCTTTTAACTTAAAAAAACTTATCAGATAAAAGGAGACCTGTCTTAATGGGAAAGATAGCAATTATGATAATAGCATACAATACCATCTTTCAAATACACCAAAAGTACAGAAAACTGAGTGTAGAATACACAGAATCTGATTGACCTAGTGCTGATGGACCTATGTTTAGAGGTTAGGTAGAGGAAAAAAGTTATTTGGCAAAGTAACAGACAATGATCAGAACAATGTTATTCTTATAAATGAACATCACAATATTTGAAAAATAAATTCACTATAATAACTATACAACGATAGTGAGATGATAAATAAGTTCTCACTTCAAAAAAAGTACCTAGCATTAAAACATAAAAGCTATAACATGGGGAAGAGCTCTGCTTTATTTGTCTTGTATTTCCTCCAAAGTCCCAAACCCAATATGAAATACTAGATGATGGAGACAACACTGGAAATGTGCTGATGTAGGACTTAGCACATGTTACCCCAATATACGGCCTGGAGCATCAGTGTCTCAAAGATACATGCATTAAAGTACACAGCAAGGCGAAGAATAATGATTCTTTTCCTTCCTCCTTCCCTCTCATCTGATGGCTGTGTTTCCCAACCTTCCTTACTTTTTGTCACATAAATATACATATTTGTTCTAAGAGAAAGAATAAAAAGGAGAGCCTAGGTTGTCTAGGAAAAAGCATGAGACCCTACACTGAAAGCAAAAGGACTGGAATATGACTCAAGTTGGTAAAGTGCTTGTCTAGCAAGCACCAGACCTGGAGTTCAAGTACAAAAAAACCCATGTTTATTGTTTATGGCTGTTTACAACAGCTGTACTGTGGAATCAACCAAGATGTCTATTAAGAGATTAATGGATAAAGAAAATATGATGCATACATTCTGTTGGATATTATAAAGATATAAAAACTGTTATTTGCAGGAAAATGGATGAAATTGGAAACCATGATGTTGATCAAGATAGCCAAGCTCAAAAAAGCCAAACAGAGCCGGGCATCAGTGGCTCACGCCTGTAATCCTAGCTACTCAGGAAGCTCAGATCTGAGGATCGTGGTTCAAAGCCAGCCTGGGCAGGAAAGTCAATGAGACTCTTATCTCCAATAAAAACCACTAGGAAACCGGAAGTGGCGCTGTGGCTCAAGAGGTAGAGCGCTCACCTTGAGCTGAGGAGCACAGGGATAGCGCCCAAGCCCAGAGTTCAAGCCCCACAACCGACAAAAAAAATAAATAAATAAAAGCCAAACAGCCAATTTTCACTCATTTGTGGGAGCTAGATCTAAGGGATATACATATTAATGGATGTGTTCACATGAATAGTCACACATACACACTAATATACAGATAGAACATGGTTTTAACCATTGCACTGCCTAGCATGGGTAGGAAACCTTTTTTCCTGCTAAGAGCCATTTGGATATTTACAATTTTATGGTAAGACATACAACTTATTAAATATAGGCAGAATAACACAGGTAGCACATGAGAAACATACAAGAAGCATATATACCTATCTATCCTGTCATGTGACAAGGGATTGTGTGGGCCTTATCTAGCCTGCAAGCTGGACATTTTCCACCACTGATCTAGAAGAATGAGGATGGGAGAGAACTCATGAAGTCATGCTCCATTTCCTCAGTCATGAAGGAAATGTACACAGAAACTGAAATGAAATCAGTTTCAAAATGGTTAATAACACATTAGAATGGCAAATGTTAAAAATAAAAAGAGATCACCTGGTTTGGGAAAGGTGCATATTGACTGGAACTGCCAACACTGATTGCCATTGACATAGCTAACCATCTCAACAATCTAGAGCTCAGAGAACAGACTGCCTCCTGACCCAGAGTGTTGCTTGGCTATGAGGAAATATAACTAAAGGCGTTCCAGGATTCCCATGTTTGACTTAGAAAGCTAAAGAAGACCTGGCAACCAGAAAGACCTTATTAGGTCTTCTTTGTCCTTATTATATAGGAAAGACCATTGTGTTTCTAAGTTAAGTAAGCTAACTTTAAAAAAGTACAAACTTCTATTTTCTGAGAGTAGGAGCCATTATTTTTCGGGGCTTCATCTTGACAGTCTTTCAGCTGAACTTTCTAGAAGAACCAAATTTCTATTCCAAATGCCTTTTTGGAGTAACCTTTAACATGTGAATAACAAAGTGAAACATACTCTTGGTATAGGGTATGACATTTTGTTTGCTTGTTTGATTAAGAAGGGACTAGCCCCAGGAACACAAAGCAAAGCAAACAAGGGAAGTTCTACATTTTGTCCCTTATTTACAATTATTGGTATCCATATAGGATAATCTTACCAGGTGAGCTGAAAAGCTCAAAAACCATGTACGAATGACCATATAAGTTGATGTTAAGTGAAATGAACCCCAAGATACAGACACAAGAGGTCTGTCTTTATTGTTACTGTTTTAAATGTACCATGTGATTTTATTATTTTTGTTGTTGTTGTTTCCTTTGTATGTATCTTCAGTGCAACAGTGTTGTACGTTAGGGGGAAGGAGGATGTCTAATGAAGGGTGATTAGGCCATGAGAACAGAATGAGTGGTGAATGTCATTATGCCAGGAGTATATTATGTAGAAGGGGTAATTTTGCCCCTTTTATTCTCTCTCATACTCTTGAACCTTCCACATTTAGCCACACCATGGTCTTTTCCATAATCTGTCCCATTAACCCTAGCCTCTAGATCTGTGGGGAGATAAATTTATGTTCATTATAATTTATATAATCTCTTGTATGTTTGTTACAGAAGCATGTAGCATATGAAGAAAACTATCAATTACTGTATAACAAAACAAGAATGTGAATGATACAGAACAGTAACTGGATTTGTGTTATTCAAAATGGTAACTCTGTATGGCTATTTAAATTTAAAATTGAATTAGGAGATCAGTTTTCCAGTCACCTTAGCCACATTTTATAGTCTGGTTGGCTAGCAGCTACCATACTTGATAGCACTGTAACAATATAGACATGAAACCTGTGGGTCCTGGAATTTGGAAGAATGGTTTCAATTCTTCTGACAACCTCAGATTGCTGAAGACAGATGAAAGAACATTCCTTATCTTGGAAACTTTGAGCAAATAGTGAGTATGAAATGCCTATCAGTGTGCCTGATAGATCATAAATCCTAAATATATATTAACTATATTGATGATTACTGTTAGAAACTAACCATTAATCTGTCTGAGCTAATTTAATTTTTCTTTGGAACAGCCTACTCCAAAATTGAGAACAGATGAGTCAGGAGCATGGCTCAAGTGTTAGAGCGTCTGCCTAGCAAATACAAAGCCCTGAGTTCAAACTCTAGTACCAACAAAATATTTGAAAAGAATTTATGCTGATAAATATGACACCACGTTTCTATCATCTGGTTATTCTCTTTGAAATTAGAGAATTCATATAAGAAGAGTATCCTCACTTTGCTTATAATTCCATAAAATGGGGAAAGGTAGCTTGACTACTAATTCACTTTTTCTGAGGTTAAGTTTTCAGAATTGGAAAAGGTATGAGTTACATTAGGCTTGAGGGAAAAAGTTATGGTAACCTTGCTATCCTTAATCATCATACCTTCACACTTCTCTAAATAATTATTGGGAAGTAAGACCATTTGGAATGTTCTAAATTTGGACCAAAAGAGTATGGTGGAAGGCACAGAGAAGGGAAAAGGGTCTTACTGGTATCAGAGGTTTCGAGGCTAAAACTTCAGGATAAGCACACTCCATTATTTATTTTTATTGCTTTGGTGTCGCTAGCACCATTTTTCATAATATATTTACTCAAGAGCCCTCCTTCACTCTAGAAATATGTTTTAAAACACAAGTCCTTGATGAGCTCACAAGCTCTTGTACACTTCATTACAGACTATTCAGAGGGAGAGGATGAGCTTCAGAGGGGTGACCTGTCTCACCCAGCTCATCCATTACACCTCCTGTCACAACTGTTTACTTTTTCACACTGTGCTGAAGCCATTAAGAAGCAACACGAAGGTAGGATTGGTTACATGCTGTTCTCCTCTTGACCTGCCAGAGAATTAATCTTGAATGCTCAATTTAATGCTTTCTAACAATGGCTGCTGACGGTGGAGAAAGAGAGAGAGAGAGAGAGAGAGAGAGAGAGAGAGAGAGAGAGAGAGAGAGAGAGAGAGAGAGAGAGAGAGAGAGAGAGAGAGAGAGAGAGAGAGAGAGAGTGTGTTTAAGGAGAAGAAAAGAAGGAGAGGGATGAAAGAAGAAGGAGAAGAAGAGGAAGAGGAGAAGGAGGAGGAGGAGGAAGAGGAGGAGGAGGAAAATTGAGGAAGGAAGAAGAAACAGAGCAAAAAATGGCACCCACTTAAAGCTGAAACTTGGTGTTACAGACTATTCTTCTATTGGAGAAATAATATGGAGAGGTCTATGTAATTTTTACCACTACACAATAAAACAGAGGATTACTTACATATTTATTATGGCAAACAATCAGTGAAGACATCAGTTTTTTGTAAACTGTCACTGCAAATGGTGGTAGTTTAAGAAGAATTATAATTTCTCACCACTGGTTTGAGAAAGAAGTTGGAAACTTTTTGGATATATTGATTTCAGTCTAGGAATCTTTATACTTTGGTATTTCTTCCAGTTGTCACAAGAACAGAGATGATAAGATAAAAGTGTGTGTGTGTGTGTGTGTGTGTGTGTGTGTGTGTGTGTGTGTGTGTATACTCTTCTCTGAAACTGATAGAAATGAGCAAAAGGAAAAAACAGGGTAGCAAATATTATCTATAACTTAATTAAAGAATTGTAACTATAAATCATGAACTCAAAAGATAGTTTTCTCAAAATATGACATTTGCTCCAATTTATAATAAAAATATTGCAAATAAATCTTTGCAAACTTTACCAGCATAATGGAGATCTTTCAGAAGACCTCAAGAAACCATTGCTTCAGAGAAGGCGAACTAAGTTAAGTGAACAATTCAGTTAGTAGACAGAATATCAGAGAAAGAGAAACATCCTTGCAGAGTTGTGGCTCCTTGCAACCTAGAGACACTGGACTGGAGAAAAGAAACAGAAGGAAGAAACAGATACAAATAAAAAGTTGGTGAAGAAATTTTATTAAGAGTATTGGTCAACACAGCCATTGCCTTGAGAATTTGCTCCTCCAGAAGAGAAATGTTTCTTTAGAGCAGAAGGCACACAGTGAGAATGCTCATACACCTGCTTCTGAGCCTACTAGAGGTGAATAGACCAAAAGGTACACAACATGACTACTTGGCTCAGATTACCCTAGGTACCTGCAACTCAGACAGGATTCAGGAGGGAACATGAAAGCAATCCACACATCTCAGGGGACTAGAAGACTACAGACTAGTACTCTTCTACAGTACATTCTTTTTGTGTTGTTGTTGTTGTTGTTGTTGTTGTTGTGTGTGTGTGTGTGTGTGTGTGTGTGTGCTAATCCTGGGGCTCAAACTCAGGGGCTGTGCTCTGTCCTCAAGCTTCTTTCTGTTCAAGGCTAGCACTCTATCCACAGCTCTATTTTTTGTAGTTTATTAGAGACAGGAATCTCATGGGATTTCCTGACCAGAATGGCTTCGAATTGTGATCCTCAGAGCTCAACCTCCTCAGTAGATAGGATTACAAATGTGGGCCACTAGTACACAGCTCTCTTCTACTCTCCTCTTAAAAATAAAAGGAAAGACAATGTTTGATTGGTATAGAGATTGTAAATGAATATTGATTCAATGAAATGAAAGCAGATATGAAATAAGGAAGAGATGAAAGGCACTCTGGCCAAGTTTAGAAAAGTTAAAGACAGCCATGAAGTCATTATGAATGAAAAGGAAACCTATAGTAGAAACAGCTAGAAGCAAAAAGGGTACTACTCACAGAGATGCAATGGCAAACTTGAGAAATGAGCATTAGTCTGAGTAGATAATAAATGTGAAGGAAAACTCAAAATCAATGAAAGTCATAGTAGGTATAGCAAGACTATTATTAAAACAGAAATCTTCACAAGTGAATAAACAAACAAAACCTCCAATGCTTAAAGGAAGAACAAAGCAAAACTCACCTGTGAGAAGGTCTGCAGATCCCAAAAACACAACAATTTTTTCATTAAAAAAGTTACAGGATAATTTTTTTTTGGGGGGGGGGGTCCGGTTGTGGGGCCTGAACTCTGGGCCTGGGCGCTGTCCCTCAGCTCTTCAGCTCAAGGCTAGAGCTCTACCACTTGAGCCATGGTGCCACTTCTGGCTTTTTTCTATTTGCTTATGTGGTGCTGAGGAATTGAACCCAGGGACTCAGGAATGCAAGGCAAGCGCTCTACCACTGAGCCACTTTCCCAGCCCAGGATAATTATTAATAGACTGATACTGGTAAAGTTTTTGAGTATAGAAGCAGAAAAAGACAAAAATACAAACAGACAAAATGTATGAAATTATCTCTAATACACAAAAGTTTGGCCAAAAACATAATGTATATGCCCAACCTGGAATCTATTCACAAAACTTATTCTCCAAAAGTGAATTCTTGGAAAACTTGCTGAGAATGGAGTCTGGGCTATCATAAAATGGCTGGGAAGGATATACAACTCAAGGAGACAAGGTACAAAATGGAAGGTTAATCGGGCAGATGTGGTTCTATGTGGTATAAAAGAGGCTTAATGATACATGGGAATCATGGTAGTGAAAGAGAATGGAAGTATTATGAACTTTCACATGTCAATATAACAAATGGCCACTAAACTTACAAAGTGGCTGCAATAGCCACAGTAAACTAGCTACTTTCTGCATCTTACATATGTAGTTATCAATGATTTCTTGCTAAGGGCATCTGTATAGACCACATGGAGAATATTTGCCTTTATTAGAAATAAAAAAGTATAGTTGTGGAAGGATATAAGTAATATGATCCTAGTTATGAACTTTGGTACAGGTTGAGGTATGGGATTGGCCAGAAGAGATCTGTTCACACTTACAAACAGTGTGAAGTTTCTGCAGTGCTTTCTAATCAATATTACTCAACATGCCAAGTTGATGATTTATTCCATAGCATAATACCTGGAAACATTGCCTTTATTTGTCTTAACTCCAGGAAAAATAGTCAAATTTTTATTGATCTTTCTATGGCTTCTTTTATACAGATTAAGTTACCAAAGTATTGTCATAATATTTTAATAGCATCTTAATATCCCTAGCAACATCTGTACAGTGTCCAGCAATCAGCTTTGGAAATAGAAGATTGGAACTTGGAATAGTAAATGGAATGAACAGGCTTACCGAAGAAAAGCACAGTACCCAATTAAACCAATCAACATAATCATCCTTAGCTTAAATACTCTGGGATTATCATGTAATTGGCCTCGTACAATGTGACATGTTCTGAATGATGAGATAGAGTAGAGTTAAATCTAATTATGGATAACTGTGGGTCCTTCCAAAGTCTGTACATTCAGCCCTCTTGACCCTGTTACATCTTGATTTGTTTCTAGTGTCTCGTCCTGTGTTTGATTCACAGAGCAGCTTGATAGGGAGGGATGTGGAGTTGGGAGAACCTGCCAGAAAAGTGAAGGGAGATGCTCATTTGATTGAGTACCCGCTAGCAATTCAGACAGAAGCCAACTTGCTGGAAGCCACGCTGAATTGTAAAACCAAATTCACATTCCTCAGCAGATGTTTTACTTGTTACCTGTCATGTATGTGGTATAGATTATATCAAGACATTAGGACTGGCAGCTTTGCAGGTTTGATGCTGAGGAAACAAGAGCATTTGTACAGAAAACTCTTTTAGACAAATGTTTGAGTAATTCATCATAAAGCTCACTTTTAGTTTCTTTCAAAAGACTGTTGCTATTACTTCTTTCCTGAGAGAAATATGGCAATTGGGCTACGCTACTTAGAGACAGAACTAAATTACCCTAAAGTCAGAGCAAGTTCACTGCTATTTCAAAGTAATTGTAATGTAGTTCTGTCATTTGTTTAATAAGGGATCTCACAGTACTTACTACAATAAACTTCCAGACTGTAATAGAAGTGCCACATTTTACAGAATAAACATGGTATTTAGTTGAGGATATTTGTAACTCAACTGATTATCCACGTGAACAAGGAAAATCTCACTCTTTCCCTTACATGTCCTAGAAAATTCACACGGGCAGTTGGTCTAAAAAGGCTACAGTTGACTTAATTATAGTTATTATAAATATTAAAAACTCTAGAAACTCAGGCATTACTTTTTTCAGACATTACTTTTAAAAACATTTATCTATCTATCTATCTATCTGTCTGTCTGTCTGTCTGTCTGTCTGTCTGTCTGTCTGTCTGTCTTCTATTATCTATTTATGTTTTCATTATTTTTATTATATCATTTTTTGGTGCTGAGGATGGAATCTAGTCCTTATACAGAAAAAATCAGCACTCTACTGTTGAGCCAAATCCCCAGCCATGAAATCTCTTTCATTATCTATCTACTTTCTGATTTTATGAGTTAAAAATGCATTTTTCCTTTGGAAGATGATGAAACAAATTTTCTAACACAAATATATACAATGAATGCTGGTTGTTGGGTCAGTTGTTAAAAGTTGTCCACACCTCACTCTTCCACTTTCATCATATGATGAGAGTCATATGCCAAGTGACCATCAATACTTAGGCTATTTATGTTTAACCCAGTTATATGTGCATGAATATATCCACCTACACCTTATATCCCAACATTTCTGGTAATCCTTTCAGTTTGTTACTCAAGTCATGACTTTCTACTCTATTAATATATTTTAGGAGACATTTTAATATTTTTACCACAATATTCTAGGTTACCATTATATTCTATATTTAGCATAATAATCTATATTTACCATAGTACTATA